>NC_054702.1:66460477-66534649 GCF_016097555.1 Gigantopelta aegis
CATTCCTCACATGCACCATCCCACACACAGGGTAGTACATACCATGGCCTTTGATATACCAGTCGTGGTGCACTGGCTTAACTGTAAGATAAATATTCGTTGTCACAGGCCTTTTCTGTAACATCCAGTCTCTTACCGGAGCCTTAATATAATTTTTATCAATGATAAAGAAAACCTGTAATTTTCAGAACTTTCTTATTTAGTCAGTTTTGTCAGGAAGTATGAAAGAACTTTCAGTTCACTACAAAACGTCTATGAATTTCTACCAGAAAGGAAGGGAGGTGGGGAGATAGCTCCTTGTAAGACTTTTGTTTGTTTTTAAAAAGAAAAAGAAAAAAGGTAAACGTCCTGCTTCTTGTGACAATTATATATGTCTCTCCAGTCAATTAAAGGCAAAAATAATCCATTTGAATGGATTGTCTTTAGTTTGTTCTTTTCGTAATATGATTCCAATTAACACAAATAAATTTATTTAATACGTAATTTTATTCCATTGGTTTCAATGGAATAAAATTACGTAGTAAATAAATTTATTTGTTTAGATTATCAATGTCTGACAAAGTTTTTCTTCCCGTCCTAATCTTTATAGTAGTCCAATCTGTATTTTCTATCTCATTAATTTCGTACGTACGACCCCCCAAAAAAACTACAACAACAAAAACAACAACAAAACAAAACAAACAAACAACCCCCCAACCCCCCTAACCCCCCCCCCCCCCCCCAACCCATATGTCTTTACTACGTAATTTTAATCGTTAAAAAGGTTCCATTAGTTTGAAACATGTTAACAATGACAGCAAACTCGGGACGGCGTCTTTAAAGATATATTTGAGTATGTTCGACTAGGAGTTAAGGCAATACACTCTTTGAACAGAGTGTTGGGGTGGGGGAGCGGGACATAGCCCAGTGGTAAAGCCCTCGTTTGATGCTCGGTCGGTCTAGGATCGATCCCCGTCCGTGGGCCCATTGGGCTATTTCTCGATCCAACCAGTGCACCACAACTGTGGCATTTGCTATCCTGTCTGGGTGATGGTGCTTATAAAAGAGTCCTTAGTGCTAATGGAAAAATGTAGCAGGATTTTGTCTCAAAGACTATTCATTAAAATTACCAACTGTGTGACATCCAATAGCCGATGATAAATAAATCAATGTGCTCTAATGTTGTTGTTAAATAAAACAAACTTTAACTTTGAATAGAGTGTAAGCATTGTTGATAACAGAAATGATTTTAATATAAACATATAGTACAAATAAGTATCTCTACTTGTTAGTAGGCTATCGAGGGCCTCAAGGATTATAATTAAGGGAAATACATTGCAGAATTCTCGCAATTGCAAATGTCACAGGGCACACGACCTTTCCCTCATATATTTTAGTGGAAAATGATTAACATTTTGTTTGCCCTTTTACCTACAGAGGAGTGGTTATTCTGTCCTGTAAAAGAAACAGTAATTCCTACTTATACGCCCTTTTGAGTACCGTACCACACAGCATGTATAGATGCTGTCAAATAAATACACAGTGGATATATGTCGAATGGTCAGCATTGTAGCGTAATCATTCGACTGTAGTTGGTCTGAATCACCGTAAAACATCCTTGTATAGTTTTATAGCACACGCGCCCTCCATTGTGCCGATGGCTGTACAAGGTGTATGGCTCAATAACAGGCTGTTGTGAAGTTTGAAGTTTTTACAACAGGTATACGCCTTCCATATACGCATAATGCAGGTGGAAAATCGGCGTTGAGACTCGACGGACGGTGCAATAAAACCGCGAGGGTTCGCAATGCACCGCGCTCTTCGACTCAATGGTTCCATTTACACATGCGTTTATTTAGCAGGATGTGCAAACAGCAATAAACAGCGGACGGTTATTGTAACAGACATGGTGGGTCTACACATAACGCGCTCGTATGACAACACGAATAAACGAGCGGAGCAAGCAAAGGATTCACGGTCTTTTAAACGTGCCCAAGTCAACACGACCAAACAGAAAACGTTGACACACTTCATGGAATACCCATTCAAAAATAAAAAAGAGCCGCCTCTGGTCATTGGTCAATATTTGCCTGATGCCAGTCGTGGTCAGTGTCAATCGTCACTGTCCGTTTGTGGGTTTACAGTTTCTAAGTTTCTAATATGTTTTGTTAATGGCCATCGTATACAAGTACTGTTACTAGTACTTGTAGAAGCAGTCTTGTTTACAGTTAAACGTTTGCTTGGTTTAATGACACAATCAGAACATATCGATGTATTAATCATCGGCAAACATGTAGTCTTAGAGTGGAAACCCACTTCATTTGTTTCCATTCATTACTAGCAGAATACCTTTTATATGCACCATCCCACAGATAGAATAACACATACCACGGCCTTTGATATACCAGTCGTGGTGCACTGGCTGGAACGAGAAATAACCCAATGTGCCCACCGATGGAGATCGATCCTAGATCGACCACGCATCAGGCGAGCGCTTTACCACTGGGTTACGTCCTGCCCGTCTTGTGTACAGATACGGTTCAGACTTTTAAATACATGGAGATGCAAAGAAAGAAATGTTTTATTTAACGACGCACTCAACACATTTTATTTACGGTTATATGGCGTCAGACATATGGTTATGGACCACACAGATTTTGAGAGGAAACCCGCTGTCGCCACTACATGGGCTACTCTTCCGATTAGCAGCAAGGGATCTTTTATTTGCGCTTCCCACAAGCAGGATAGCACAAACTATGGCCTTTGTTGAACCAGTTATGGATCACTGGTCGGTGCAAGTGGTTTATACCTACCCATTGAGCCTTGCGGAGCACTCACTCAGGGTTTGGAGTCGATATCTGGATTAAAAATCCCATGCCTCGACTGGGATCCGAACCCAGTACCTACCAGCCTGTTGACCGATGGCCTAACCACGATGCCACCGAGACCGGTACATGGAGATGCCTGAGCCATGGAAATTACTGTGCATCTATTGCAGGTGATGAGGGGAGTGAAGACAAAGGGCAGAAGATGGGAAAACAAGACAGAATTTCCCCAGCTAACGTTTCAATTAAATCAATTTAATATGTTTATTACAATTATAAACTCCAGACTCTGCACAATAACAAAATTAATGTTCATCTTTCATTGACAAACCGTACCACACACAACAGCTTCTGAACGGCTGATCTGTTGATGTGTCAGCTATGAGTCATTTAAATTATGATCACTGCCACCTCTGTCAGAAATAGGTTAACAACAGCCCAGGTATTATCAGATAGGTACAATATATACAATGGCTTCACCAGCTAGTCGCTCAGTAATTTATCAGCGACAGGTGTCTGCATCAACGAAAACTGTCTCCCACATTTTGTTCGGTAAGGCAACCCATTTTGTTAAACCATTTGCTAATAAAGTTAAAACTGCAAACATGACATCTTTTAATTTCCAATTTCAATGCTTTGAGGCTTATAGTAATACATTTTAATGTATACTATATTTTACAAATAGTAGAATTTTTGTTATGAGTGACGTTAAAAGCCAATTCGGGGCAGGATTTAGCTCATTCGGTTGAGCGCTCGCCTGAGGTGCTTGCTTCGCAGAATGGAACCACCTCGGTGGAATCATTCAACTATTTTTTTCTCGTTCCAACCAATGCACCACAACTGGTCAAAAGCCGTGGTATAAGCTTTCCTGTCTATGGGAAAGTGCATATAACAGATCTCTTGTTGCTAATGGAAAAATGTAGCGGGTTTCCTCTTATGACTACGAGTTACCACATGTTTGACATCCAATAGCCGATAATTAATAAATCAATGTGCTCTAGTGATGTCGTTAAACAAAACAAACTTTAACTTTCACTTTTTAAAAACCAATTCTTGACAACGAACTGAAATAGAAAATCTCACTAAAGTCTACGTACATAGTGCTATTGGCTTCTTCTTTTTCAAAATGGTGTTCAAATATTTCAAAAATATATTTTATATGTTACTACTTATTTAAATATGTATTAAACATATTTTCTAATATTTTGACTGGAATAGAATTATCGGAGAATTTGGAATATATACTATTTACGAGTGAAATAAATAGAATGGGTGATTAACTCCCGGAGAAACTAAAAGAAATCTAGTCAATTTTAAAATAATTTATCTAACACAAGTATGTAAGAGTTGTTAACTGTTTTATGTTTGAGCTTACACAAATCAGAACCTGTCAACCAATGAACACAAGCAGAATTAATTAATAAAAAATGTTATCCGTTCAACGTAATTTGTTAATAAAGTTGTATTCATATAATTCACAGTTATGTACCTATGTGTACTAATAATAGAAAATAACCAATAATGGCAAGAATATATTTTCACTTTCTTTATTACACATGTATCGAAGATGCTATATCATAATTACGAGTAATGTATTTCGCTATGTTTACATTGATAATCGACCTCTCGCATAATATGCGCATAAATATCGGTGCTATTAGATTCCTGTCTTATAGCATCATAATTTATCTTATGAAATCGGTGAATCGACAAAATCTGGCAAGTTTAATGAATAGGGTCGTAAGAGACATTTGAGCCGTACAAAGACAGTAAATGTATCGGCAGCATTCGCGTTAAAGAATTTTCACCTCCGCTGAACGCGCCGAATTCTATCGGTCGTCCACTGAATATTTTCCAAATAAAAAATAATGTCTACTAGTAAATTAAATGATTTAACTATAATGTTTATGGATGTAAAAGTTGAATACAAAATTCTTGCACCTGATAATAAATAATGTTGGCGGTAAGCTGCCGTTATGCAACCCTGAGATAGCAACTTTAAATTTCAGATTATTCAAGTCCAGCTGATAGGCAACTATTTCTCATACAAATTAACCCCCAAATAATTCACTTCAACCCCAGTACTCACCCAACTAAACAAACACATTATTACAACAAAAAACCCCCACAAAAAAACAACGTTTCAGATAATGAAATTTGTTCCGTAAAAAATACCAACTCATTACTTCCCCCTCCTCGCCCCGAAAGTAAAGCACACCTCCAAACCACTCAACAACAACAAAAACAAAGATAAAAAGTAGATACAATATAATAGAAAATATCTCGCAGAACCCATTTTGTATAGTTAATTTTTGTTTAATTAATTTACATGTCTAGTCCAAATTAGAAGCTATGAGAACAGAGGTTACATAATATACAATCGTTTTTCTATCTGTATCACTAATATTCATGCGTACATGTATAACCTCTTGATAATGACTATTGTAAATACTGAATGGAAATTTCGATCTGTATACCAAAACAGTAATGTATAATTTTGTATTGTAACTCTGTCACTTCATCCCTGTGATTGAGACAGATAACAAATATAAGCAGGGGTTCTGTGAATAAATATTTAAATAAATATATAAATAAAATATAATATAATTCTGTGAATAAATATTTAAATATATATATAAATAAAATATAATATAAAATTTAAACAAATTTAAATAAATATAAAAATAGAGCCCTAAAACCCAACCACGATAAATATCAACTACCCTTCAATATTACTGTGCGTAAAAGTTGCCAAATACATGTCACTATCTCCCAATTAGTTGTAACCCACGCTTTGCATACGGACAGAGGCAAACACGAAAAAGAAAAACTTGATTAACTGTCATTCTACAATTATTTAGTCGCAATATTTACCATGCCATCTTCCGGCATTAACCATAATGTTTTATTGACGCCGGGAACCCCATATACATAGTCCACACAATAGGCGTTCAAACATTACTTTAGCAAGAGCAGTGTTGGGAATGAATAACAGATAATGCACAATTCTTATGTTAACACAAATCAGCGGTTTGTCGCCAATATCCCCACATCATTGCCCGATGACAAAGAACAATGATTGTAAGTAATCGTTTCCCGCCATCTCGCCAGTATTGTTATTTGGATGATCTACTTCCGGTGGAAATGTCATTATACACAATTTAAAATCTACCCAACGAATAACAAATTTCTTCTTTTATGGTTATGACGTCACAAACGAGTGTGGTAACCAGTTATTCAAGATGTAACATCCATGCTCGGTTGGAAGGCAATAAAATGTACCTAGCTTACGTTTGGCTGATCTGTGTGTGTGTGCAATAAAGAGATAAAATGGGTTAAATATTGACAGAAAGTGTATAAGGCGCGTTAGTAATTTGTATGCTCAGAACATTGATAACTACGTAATTCAAACACACCAGTTGTGACGGTGTGGACTTTATCGCTGTTTTAGTGTGGTTTGTTAACAAGTCATCATTTATGTGTATATATGCATAACAAAAGAACAAAATGAATAAAGGGGGGTAAATCTTGCAATTGTCTATATATGTCTGAAAGTCCATGTGTTTAAGAATATATATAGGATTTACTTTTGTTGAAATAACATAGCCCACATGAACCTAAAGAAAACTTTAAAAAAAACCCCAGATGATTTTATTGAAAAAAGAGCCGTTTTTCCACGTTTATTTGGTAAATAAAACTGTTACTTTAAAATTAATTGTATGCTTTGATACAAAACTGCATTAGATGGCCAAATTGAGATGGTATAAATAAAATATATAGCCTGTGAAAAAAATTAAATTAAAACATATCAAATTTAGATACATATTCTATATTTTAATGTATTCTTTCAAATTACTTTTAGTTTTATAGGGTTGTTGTTGTTATTGTTGTTGTTTAACATTTGCAAACATATGCAAAACTATCATTTTGTTTTCTATATAAAAAAAACCCCATTGGAAAACATTTATTTCATTAGACACGGATATCTACGAACTGGACCATCTCAATAGAAATTCAAGTAACATTTAAAAACTTCAATCCATTTTACACGAGAATCATTTAAGGGTCGCTGTGACTTCTAATTCTTGGCCCGAGTGGCTGAACTGCCCAGAGTCATAGACTGTGCACCTGCACTTTGCGAAGTCTTTGTTCCCCCCACAATAGATGCAGCGGCACGTGAAGAAGAGCCCGGCTTTTGAAGAGCATCTAACTTTCATACCTCCACCGTGGAGAGCTCCACCCGGGCAACCGAATCCTGGCCCCAGCGAGCACAAGAGTAGCTATATTTGCACCTGAGAGTGATTGGAAACTCATCAGGTAAACAAACACGGCGGGAAAACCATTATTGAAGGCAAGTCGAAATCTCCACAGTTGGTGTCCCCCTCTGCTTCGCGGTTCAAGATTTCTAGCTTGTTTGCAAGTATTGCAAAGAAGGTATTATTTTACTAATGGGTCCCCCAGCCTTCCGTATGGCAAACAACGACAAATCGGGAGCTTTCTTCGGCGAGATTTAATGACATTTAGGTTAAACTCTTTTAACAATTGATATTGTTGCATGGGTAGAAAGCCCCATAATGGGATGTTTACCCTCTTATGATTGGCCACAGGAATTGATGACTTCTCTGCCAAATGCGATTTATGGCTTGCGATCCCGAGCATTCACAATCTGGCGTCCCAACAAAGAGTAAAGCACGAGAATAAATTTATTTTTCAGGTTTATTTACAAGATTTTAGACTCAAGAACATCCATTTTACAAATGAGTTACAGTGCTACATCTGTTGAAAGTCAACACCGTCACAATCTGTTGAATCGTGTCAGAAATTCTTTTCTGTTATTTGCAGACCACCCCCAAACACGAATTTCATTTCACGTTGATACACGCCGGTGTTTGTACATTGGTGTTGATAACTTTGCTTGACTCATTGAACGTCCAGTTCGGACGTGGAAGTTGTACAATCAGTTGTGAAAAATCGTGTAAACATACATCTAATATCTTGTAGGTAAATATTACATTGAATACGCTGACAGTTAATACTTTTCAGTTATCTATTCTTTACACACGCCGGTAATCTCTTGGTCTTTTAAAGCACCTATTGGCAGATATGAACTATCAATCTGTTATCAACATATCTTATTTAACTTAATGGAGGTACGTTCATTCATTCATTCATTTGTTCATTTGTTCGGGGTTTTGTCATTTAATTATTTAATATTCATTGACACTTTTATTACTTAAACGACTGCAGTGTTAGATCATGAACATGTATAAAATATGTTCGATACATTTCTTAGTCAGTTAAATATCAACGTAAGATTAAAGATATTGTGAAATACATTTCAGACATCTACATTACAGGTCAATTAAAAACAAGTGTGGAGGGAGCGGGTAATGTTTGTATTTGTGCCTCTATGTGTGCGTGCGCGCGTGCGTGTGTGTTTGTGTGTATTTGTGTGTATTTTTGTTTCTACGTGAATATTTGTGTGTGTTTGTATTTTTATGTGTTTGTGTGTGTTTTGTTTGTATTTTTATGTATTTGTGTGTGTTTGTATTTTTATTAGTGCGTGCGTGCGTGTGTGTGTGTGTTTGAGTAATTATGACACATAAACCCTTGTAATAAATCTGTGCAAACTGCTTGATTTCAGAATGAATTGGTATCGCGGTGAAAACATCAACACAACATTTATTCTAAGCAAGAAAAAAAAGAAAAAAGGAACACTTGGTATTGCAGACAAAACGTCAGTCACTTTTTAGCGTCGTAATGTCCGTAATGTGGCATTGAATGTCAGTAATGTGGCATTGAATGTCAGTAATGTGGCACTGAATGTCAGTAATGTGGATAGAATGCCAGTAATGTGGGATTGAATGTCAATAATGTGGGATTGAATGTCCGTAATGTAGGATTGCATGTCAGTAATGTGGTATTGAATGTCAGTAATGTGGCATTGAATGTCTGTAATGTGGCATTGAATGTCCGTAATGTGGCATTGCATGTCAGTAATGTGGGACTGAATGTCAGTAATGTGGATAAAATGCCAGTAATGCGGGATTGAATGTCAGTAATGTGGGATTGAATGTCCGTAATGTGGGATTGAATGTCCGTAATGTGGGATTGAATGTCCGTAATGTGGGATTGAATGTCCGTAATGTAGGACTGAATGTCAGTAATGTGAGATTGAATGTCAGTGATGTGGGATTGAATGTCAATAATGTGAGATTGAATGTCAGTAATGTGAGATTGGATGTCAGTATGTGGGATTGAATGTCAGTAATATGAGATTGAATGTCAGTAATGTGGGATTGAATGACAGTATGTGGGATTGTATTTTAGTAATGTGAGACTGAATGTCATTAATGTGAGACTGAATATCAGTAATGTGAGATTGAATGTCAGTAACACCGTGAACTTCCTGACACTATGGATGAGGGTTTTGGTTGCAATCACTCTTTCATGTTAGTACTATAGATAGTACTAAACCAAATAACTTCCAGCTGGGTCAAAGTTCAAGGTGCACCCAACTTTGATAGAGAAGATAACACCACAAGTCCTGTGATTGGTGATAAATGTGAGTGTGTTGGTTTCATCTGTGCAAAAAATATATGCAATTTTATTTCATCTAGTACCACTGTGTCAAGTAGCCTTGTGCTTGAAACATACATGGGGTACCTGTAAAAAAAAAAAGGTTTTCAAATTTTGTGCAGTACTAGGGTAGTTCTAGACGCTACCCAGTATCTCTGAATCGAGCAGCTTGACCCCCCAATTTGTTCTGATTACTTTTAGGGTGTGGGTGGTAGTATTTATATCCGTGGTGTTTATGTCGGTTGATACGTTGCAGGTAGGAGTTTTAGTCACATATGTTACTATTGTCGTCTATTGGATTTGATTTGGTAGTATACCTTTAGCGAACCTTTACCCACCTTAATTTTAAGGTGATAGAAAAGCTAAATTCAAAATGTCTGAAATTGCAATTAATGTCACCTGACACACAATTGATAACAAGGGAAACTATTTTTTGTATCGTTCCACTGAAAACAGGATTAAAGAGACATTCCTGAGTTTGCTGCATTGTAAGATGTTTCCGACTAATAAAATATCTCTACGATTAAACTTACATGTTAAATATATTTTCTTGTTTAGAATATCAGTATATGTATATTCAATGTGTTTCTGGTTGTCTTAATAGTTGTAAGAAGCCCAAACTGGATTTTGTCTTTAAGTAATTTCGTACGTACGAACAAATAATATTTTAGGATATAAGATGAAATTTAACCTAGTACAAATATTAGAACGATCAGAAACACGTTTAATATACAGCCACTAATATTTTATGCAGAAAAATATATTTGATATGTAATTACAATCGTTAAAAAGTCTCTGTTAGTCGATAACATCTTAAAAAAGTGCAGCAACCTCAGGACTGTCCCTTTAATTAAAATATTATTTAAATTATTATTCAACTTTCGATCTTTTTAAATTAACTATAATACCTGGGGCGGATCTAGGGGGGGGGGGGGTCCAAGGTGTCCGGACCCCTCTCAAATTTGAGAAGTGCCCCTTTTATTTAGGATTTTTTGGTTTTTTACAAATTTATTTATTCTGTCAATGTATAGAACACTGTAGAATACGTCTGCCAGCGTCCCTGTTGTAGCACTATTATATTATGGTCCACGTGAACCGTGTGTAATTTTTCAATAGTGCCTTTTCATAATGTTATGGTGCCCTGGGGTTTTAAATATTGTTTGTTAAGAAAACACTAACAAAACAAAATAATTGTTGGAAGAGTGATTTACGTAGGGCAAATAATAATATATATAAACAAAAGAAATAATAATACAAAAAATAATAAAAATAATAAAAAGTAACAATAAAACAAAAATAATAAAAATAAATATAAAAATAAAATTAACTAGGTAAAAATTATTGAGTTAACCATTTTAAACGATCATTAAAAAAAGTATTTCTTCTCTTAAATGAGGGAGGTTCAAACCTCTCCAACAAAAAAATGAACATGTTTCTACAGATTGTACGCCAACTCCACGCTAAACGTGGAACATTACGTCAAACACTGTTACAACGCTGTCGTCTCTAAGCTGTAGCTGTCGACACCACTAAATCAATCAGTGTTGAAGTACCCACCTCGTTGACGGAACAAAAAACCCTGAAAGTATATTTTCCACGAAGCTTACAAGACACGGCGGCGGTTGTGATTTTTTGCAAGTCAGTGATAGAAAATGCAATGAATGAAAGTCCATCTCTCGTGCTCTACCGAGGTCGTAGGACGCGAGAAACAATCAAAGTCTTTTGAGAACCAAGAAATGATTTTCGTGTCACCCCCTAAATGATCGATCGACACCTATGGCTTAAGAGTGTAGCCTAAAGCTCTACCAATTACCTGGCTTTAGAAATACAATTACTCGAGGAATGGGTCGCTAGTACCTGCATTGTGACGAACGCCGAGGCGATTAGCTGACGTCACTAACGTGCACGTGCACTATTACCTTCCGGGTTCAATTTCTGGACACCAGTGGCGGATTCTGGATGGCGAATGCTAGCTTGAAAACATCTGACTGGTTTTCATTCTATTAGTTCAGTTCAGGGTGTTTAACGGGCACTTATAGAGCACGCCTATCGTGGACGCACATTTTGTCTACTGCCAGCTCTTACGTCATGAACAGGACTTCATTCTATCCAATAATATCACATTTATTTAATTAACAAAAGGCCAACAACAAACATTACGCGACAACGAACCTTCGGTCTCCCGAATATGCCTCCGTAGTTTGTACCGTATCAAGTGATAATTACGCCATTTTTGTTGTTTTTAAATAAATATCATGTCCAAACGGAAGAATTTGTACTTTAAGGGTTCAAGGCATAACCATGTAAATTAGCTTTCACGATGGAGAAGATAACTCTGGGTTATTGTTATATCTTAGGTATGTACTCAGAATGGCCATCCATCAGACAAGGGGCGGGACGTAGCCCAGTGGTAAAGCGATCGCTTGATGCGCGGTCCGTTAAGGATCGATCCCCGTCGGTGGGCCCATTGGGCTGTTTCTCGTTCCAGCCAGTGCTTCACAACTGGTGTAACAAAGGCCGTGGTATGTACTATCCTGTATGTGGGATGGTGCATATAAAAGATTCCTTGCTGCTAATCGAAAAGAGTTTCCTCTCTATATATCTGTGTGGTCCTTAACCATATGTCTGACGCCATATAACCGTAAATAAAATGTGTTGAGTACGTCGTTAAATAAAACATTTCCTTTCTTCCATCAGATTAATAAACACTCTCCTCAATTCCATCACCAACATCACCACTTTCAACTGGTCGGGTCCACCTTTTGAAACAATTTAATACATAAAAAAACTACGGACATCTTGGAATGGAACATTTTGAAAACATATTTCCACAAAATATCAAGTTATCATTAACTCCGTTTTTGACACTAAACTTATTTTTTTGCTCGTTTTAAATCATTTTAAATAAAAAATTTCTATTAAACATTTTGGTCATTAAGGTTATGTCAGCTACAACGTACACTCCACCCTGATACAAAGGGCATCATTGCACATGTACATCAACCATCATGATTGACCTAAAAGTCATTTTTTCTCTCCTCAAAACCCTACCTCTATGAAATCCACCCGGTCATAGTAGCGTGTCTTTATTCTGGTATTCGGCTTTTCAAGTTTGAGGTATTCGCAGAATCTAATCGACAGTATTTTACGCCTTGAAGGGACGGGTTACATTACGGACAGGTATTTGAGATGGCCTAAACGACGGACCAACAAACATGAAGCACACCTGGGCCTTCGCTCTCCCTTACCTCCGCCTGGGAAGACGGGGGGACAAGCTTTCATTCGGAGATGAGGACAAGAGAATAATTTTTGTCGCAAGAGTGTCTCATTCACATTTTAATCCGCGGCCCTCCAGTCCTTTCTGTAAGACCCTCACGGAGTCGTGGCAGTGAGCGCCTTTTCATGGGTCTCTAAGCGAGCTTAGAATTTTTGCTGCTCCGATTCATGGAGTATGTCACAAAGGTGTGGGCCACGAAACAAGCTCCGAACTTGAACACGTGGACGAGTTTGTAGGAGAACATTGTTTCCCTGTAATAGACGGATTATCCCGGCCACCCACCGGCCTGTGAAATTGATTCGAAAACTGACACCGTTTACCAATGTCGGTTTCATTTGTTTCGCATTAAAAATTTTAAACGCTTGTTGCATTTTAGCTTCCCCTGTGTGTCTGCCTTTTTCTATCTGACTGGCTGGCTGGCTGGCTGGCTGGCTGGCTGGCTGGCTGGCTGGCTGTCTGTCTTCTGTTTGTATAACTCTCTATCTCTGTCTCTCACTTACTCGTTGCAATTTGTTTTCACTTCATCCTTCTATGTGTGGCTCGCTCGTTGCATTTGTTTTACGTTTCCCCTCTGCTTATGTCGGTATGTCTTTCTGTGAAACGTCTGTCTGTCTCTCAAGCCCCCTTCTCTCTTTCACCCTCCACTCTATCTTTGTGTACCCTCCCCCTCTTTGTTTCTCTCCTCTCTGTTTTTTTCTTCTCTCTCTCACTCTCTGTTTCTCTCATTCTCCGTCTCTGTCTCTCTGTGTGTCTGTGTGTCTGTCTGTCTGTCTGTCTCTCTCTCTCTCTCTCTCTCTCTCTCTCTCTCTCTCTCTCTCTCTCTCTCTCTCTCTCTCACATACACACACACACACACACACACACACACACACACACACACACACACACACAGCGTAGTACTTTTTGCATTTACCATAGTTTGATACCCAATAGCCGATGTATTTATCATGCGCGGTCGATCTGGTGTAACAAAGGCCGTGGTATGTACTATCCTGTCTGTGGGATGGTGCATATAAAAGATCCCTTGCTGCTAATCGAAAAGAGTAGCCCATGAAGTGGCGACAACGGGTTTCCTCTCTCAATACCTGTGCGGTCCTTAACCTTAACTCCCCTCTGTCTCTTTGTCTGTCTGTCTGTCTGCATTCCTCCCCCCACTTCTCTCTCACACACACATACACACAAACACACCTTCTTCCCCCCACACTTGATCTCCATGTAGGGTTTTTTTTTCTTATAGACCTATGTATAGATAAAATAACAAAGGCGCACGTGCACATATTGACTGTGAAATTAATTTTGATTTTATTGTTTACTTTTCTATAGTATTTCGCTAACCAGGTGAAATTGCCTAGTACGGAACGGCTCAGGGAAATCACGACAAAGGTGTTAGTTATTCATACAAAACGTTCCGGAACTCACTGAATGCACGAGACCTCCTCGCGCTGCACCGTCACAATGACACCTCACTGCGCAAGACTCTCTCTCGCTTCTTTAACACTGGCACGTTGATCATATCGGTTCATTTCTTCAATAAACCCATGTGGCAAAATAGTGCCTCGAAATGAGTGGACTTCCTAAAACCTGTTTCTTTATTGATAAAGACTATTGCAACTAAAAAAAAAAAAAAAAAAAAAAAAAAAAAAAAAAAAAAAAAAAAAAAAAAAAAAAAAAAAAAAAAAAAAAATTACGTATGAAAACCACAAAAGTAAAACCACCAACCATCTTTGCCACTAATTCATAACTCTTTGTTCTTCCTTTTGAATATTCGTTTTCTATCTGCAAGCAAATCTGATCAATCGGTCACATATATTAAGCAGCTATTTGCAGTACGAATCCACGTTAATATTATCTCAAAATGCAGTACATCATAACATATGACAAATCGACAGAAATAAAAAAGAGCCGCATGTCTTAAAAATTTAATAAAATAATTTTTAAAAAACCTAACAAAAATCAAACCTTCCTGTGATAGTTGTTTGTGTTAGATTGTAAATAGCCTACACCCAATATTTTAATCATTCCAATTAAAATTACATTTACCGACGTTATGTCTCCGTCAGTATAAATCTTATGAAAATGAATGCTATCACATGTCCTGAAAACTTTTATTCGACCAACGAACAAAAAGCTAGAATACACCTGGCAGTGTTAAACAAAGGAGGCAGAATCTAGCCCATTTGGTAGAGTGCTCGTCCGAGACGCTTTCGTCGTAGAATCGAACCTCCTCGAAGGAAATGTTTTATTTAACGACGCACTCAACACATTTTATTTACGGTTATATGGCGTCAGACATATGGTTAAGGACCACACAAATATTGAGAGAGGAAACCCGCTGTCGCTAACTTCATGGACTACTCTTTTCGATTAACAGCAAGGGATCTTTTATATGCACCATCCCACAGACAGGGTAGTACATACCACGGCCTTTAATATACCAGTCGTGGTGCACTGGCTGGAACGAGCCCAATGGGCCCACCGACGGGGATCGATCCCAGACCGATCGCGCATTGAGCGAGCGCTTTATCACTGGGCTACGTCCCGCCCCCTGCCTGTGGGAAGGTGCATATAAAATATAAATCGCTGTAAATAGAAAACAAAAGTGTTGTAGGTTTTGTCTGAAGACTACGTGTCAGGATAATTAAATGTTTGACGTCCATTAGCCGATGATTAATAAATCAAGGTGATTCATGGTGTTGTTAAACAAAACAATATATAGTGCTAACCTGTCCGCGAAGATGGTCATATTGACATAGAATGGTGTTGGCTCATGTCAGATCTACTAATGGGGAAAGGGCGCGGTGGCCGTAAGATCATATTTTAGTCAGATCGTATGTTAATGTTCGTATAATGAGTGATTAAAAACCCTCTTCGAACTTGAATATGAGAAAATGTGTGCAATGCAGAATATTAAAATTCTGAACAAAACCTAACCTTTATATCGTGTATTGATGGTTGAAATATACGT
This sequence comes from Gigantopelta aegis, assembly GCF_016097555.1. NCBI lineage: Eukaryota > Metazoa > Mollusca > Gastropoda > Neomphalida > Peltospiridae > Gigantopelta > Gigantopelta aegis. The sequence goes on from NC_054702.1 coordinate 66,476,103, forward strand.
ATAAAATGGCGCGTAATTCGAAACGTAATGTCCACGTATATACCATTGAGAAGCGACATTTTAAAAGTAAGCCATGTTTGAACATGAAATTTTAACGTTCAATACACTGATATAACCAAGATTTACGACTGTTGTTTGTTGTTGTTGTTTTTGCCACCCAGACGTTCACCTGGTGGGTACTAATTTGGTTTATATGACTGACAACCATTACGTATCATTTACATAGTTCAGAAATAATGACCAATGAACCAACATGCTAATTTTGTAGTATCATACATAAGGTGTGTGCTGCTGCAATATAGCCTTCGGAGTAGCAGCGAGAGATCATTTGTATTAACTTTACTGCAGACAGGATAGTACATACCATGGGAAAACACCTAGGACATCCGCCATGAGCGATCGTTTCTATGATCCATCACACCCCAGCAACGATTTAGCTATACCTCTCTTGGACGAATGTCAGTGAAACCTGGCTAATCCCCATATAATACAACTTTAATTCAGATTGAGCTCTATCTTGTTAAAGTTAGTTTTTGGAGTGGCAGTCCTCCTACAGGCGGTGCAGGGGGATGAAACCTCCCGTTACGGATCTCCCGTGGGAGTGACGATCTTCCTAAGGACGAGCACCTGATAGAGGATCATGGAAGCGATCACGACTTTGCCTAAAACTTCATTTCGACTCTGCCTAATGCAGAGATACGATTTTGATCACTGAATACGCTTTTGTCATTCGGATTTAATGTAATCTATAGGATATATATTTCATAACCAAGTACACGCGTGTTAACTCTTTAGCCATCAATTTTAGTGGTATGATAAATTAGACCAGGGCACATCTGCGAGTGAAAATAACAAGTTCTTAAAGCCAAAGAAAAAACGAAACAAGGATCACAGTTGTCATAAATCACGCCCAACGTTCCGCTTAAGCGGCAGTGCTGAAAACGAGGATTTTGATTAAATAGCGGATGCCAAGAGTATTCTCCGTGTTTTAAGTGCAAGCCATATTTCTCTGTGACTCCTCTGAATGCGTCTTTGAGACTTAACTGCCGCTCGAGAGGGCCTGCCTTTCGACTCGCGCCGCTGTAAAACCCGCCAGTAATCTATCCAACCCAGCTCTCCATACAGCATTAAATCGGCTAAGTTCATTTTAATTTCGAAAATATCCACCGAAATATTAAAATCAAGCCGATTTTGTTGGCCACTTGAAAAATCACTTCAAAATTTTTCAATAAGCGACGCATGGGCATATGCACGGGTTTTTTTCCCCCCAGTGCTCTTTGATGCAACGCGCACGCGGGAATTCTTTGCACCGAAGCGTAAGTAATGCGTTTAGCTCCTGTATCAGCCCCATGTGGTCGATTTCACACTGATAGGCAGACGTAGAGGATAATTTAGTTCTCTCCATATTGTCGACTCTCTTATCCATCCAGTGGGCCATACGATGTTAAATTGAGCGTAAACGGGGTGATAAAAAGTCGTGTAAAGGGATTTGCTGGCCCCACTCCCCGAGATCTGTGTCTTGACGCCGTCAACAATTATCCACACACACAACAACCAAGGTGGTCCACTCATCAACACCGTTACATACAAAGAAGAGATTTAATGCTCAACGGCGCTCCGCGATTGGCTGTCTCGCCGTCGAGACGCTCGGCGATTGGCTCAAAATATCGTTACCCATTGTGTAGCGTGTGATGTCTTGTTTGACTCTTGTTTGTCAAAAGAGCAGCGACACTATGACCCTATCATTTAGGCTTCATTTTATCAGCGGGTCTTTACGCCGAATTTAACTCCCACAAAGCAGCCTGAATTGGACGTCAAAGGGGATCCTCGATGGAGGTTGTTAGGTTTGGCGGTGTTAAATTGGCGCATAATGCACGAGTTATAAAACTATTCATAAAGGCAGTAATTATTAAATATTGCGGGAGTGGTTTGGGCCGACTTGAAGATCAATGGATATGTTTTTGAGGGGTGTATATTTGAAGAAGAAGAATCACCCACCAAGAGAGATAATTAATCTTTAACACCAAAAGGGGACATTTTCCCCCCGTGTCGTTAAGTTAATAATTTGTGGTTCAATGAAACCGCAGCGATTTTCACCACAAATAGTCCCATGAGTTTTACAACGAAAGATTAACAAAATAAAACTGGCGGATTGTTGATATTTTAGGGTCCTGAGCAAATTGTAGTTCTGGCAAAGTCTTGCTGCTAAAAATGTTTATGAGGTTTTTATTATTATTATTATTATTTTTTAAAATTATTTTATCCCATTGTCTTTGTTTTATCTCCTTTGAATTTCATCTTATTTCTTGCTGAGCTGGCAGCTTCTATCTTTCGTAGTCCATCTCCACATCCTGGTCCTTTTCTCTCCAAACGTACCGGAATTGTCTCTTGTGGTCATCCGTGCCACACATCTGTCATTCTGCTGCTAATAACATCATGGCACAAGTTATCCAGCTTTAAACACTTTCATGCATTAATGTGAAAGGAAATTTGCTGTTGTCAGGTGGACTATTTTATATTACATATTATTAGTAGTAAGGTGTCTTGTATGCTGCAGTGGATCAAATCAGGAACTTCGCTTCAAGGTTCAAGGTAACGTTTAAGCCTACTATTCTGATTGGCTATGATAAATAAAAGAAACCCCAACACATTATGTGACACTGTTTATTTGTGCAAACATCATTACCTATTCCCATTTCATTTCAACTTATTTTCGTGCTTATATTCAGTTCAGGTTCAAGAACGCTGTCCTCGACACACACCTCAGCTATCTGGGCTGTCTGTCCAGGACAGTGGGTTAGTTGTTAGGTGGTTAGTGGTTAGTGAGAGAAAAGAGGGTGTAGTGGTCTTACACCTACCCAGTGAGTCGTTAAAACTCGCTCTGGGTGGGAGCCGGTACCGAGCTGCGAACCCTGTACCTACCAGCCTTATGTCCGATGGCTTAACCACGACACCAACGAGGCCGGTTACCTATTCCCAATCAAGCAGTGTAAGGTAAAATGAAAATGAAATTACGATTTTCAGTAGACATGAGGGTTACTAATAAAAAAAACCCACCATTGTTTAATTTCTTAAAAGCCATGTGACTACTCTTTTACTTGCAGGTATATTAAATGCAAGGTGCCACACTCTTTATACGTATGTTGCCTGTTTGTGTTGATTACCAGCTTAGTTCAGGGTTTTTTTGAAAAATTTTAACATTATCGGTAATGGTAACTGCTTTAGTCCAACGAAACCTACATAGATAACAGCACCATGGGCCTTGAAATAAGTATAGTATTATTAATATATAATTATATTTATACTCGAATACTGAATATGATCACAGGATATTTCAAATACTCACAAAATATGCATGTGCCAATTTACTCCGGTGAATCGGCATATATACACAAATGGACCAGCATGGACGTATTTCACAGACCTGAACATTTTAATAAGCGTTGATTGAGTGCGTTTTAACCTTTAACATTTGAGACGCGTGAACAATGCACCCGTTTCTGGGCTGGGCTACCGGTCTGAAAGGTAACCTTTCGTTCTCTTTGACTAGACTGGCATTCAGCGGTTCGCCAATCGTTCATTCGTTTCCCAGCGAACGTGCGCGGAATACGGATCATCCACATTCGTGTTCCACCACGTGCGCTGTATTGTTCCGCGGCAGAATGCTTTCTTGCCGTTGGCCGCCATTTTGTGTTTCCCAATTCAAATTATGTTTGCCAATAAGCGAGGCATAAAATGTAGGGTAAACACGGTGTTTGTGGGGGTCTCATTGAAAGTTGCATGTAAGTCAACGAAAAACAGATCAAAAAATAAACTCGCATGTCGTGTAATTGTGGGAATGATTTGTCGATCAAATCATAAACGATTATTAGATGTGTACACTGATGTTGCCTGGGCTCATATAATAAAGTTGTTGGCGTGTACTACAGCGTCCGATCAGGTATTGCCTTTGTTGGGACAACTCCATTATGTTGGAAGGAAAATGTGGTCACAGTCATTTGCGGAATATCATTAGAATATAAATGAGAAAGTAAAACGCCGAACGTTACAGAGTCGTGCCCACGTGTAAATACACACACGTGCGGCTAAACAGACAAATCACACACACACACACACACACACACACACACACACACACACACACACACACACACACACACACACATCCATATAAATAAATAACCTGTAAATATCATCAGTTATTTAAATATATACGCGATAAAGTTGTGGTAAATTATTCAGGGTGTCGTGTAATTAAAAAAAAAAAAAAAATGGTATGAATAAAGCCATTTTAGAAAATAGTGCTATTTTATATACTAAAAGTCGGCATATGTTCCGTTTTATTTAATTTTATAAGATTTTTTGTTGCTGCGCTTTGTTACTTACCTCGTTATAGCTGACAACCAAGTGTTGATTATAAAAGTTGCATAAATAATACTAGTAATTAGGTTTTTTTTGCCATAAGCATTTAGATATTTGTTTTAAAATAACCTTGAAAACCCCTATATTTACTGAAATAGGATAATCGTGTAAAACAAATTCAACGGACAGTGTCATTACAATTAAACATACGTCAAGAAGAACATAGTAAAACTCCATGGGTTGAGATTTTAAAAAAATGTTAATACTACACCCCAAAAAATAAACACCCTTAACATTTTAACCATGGATAAGTATATAATAAATATAGAATTAAGTTATTTTGTAATTTTTAACATGAACAAAATAGCAAAAACAAAGTGTAATATTAATACTGGCAACATCAACACACAAACTGTTTTCTTCTTTTATCGATATACAAAATAACTTTTTGTGATTTTGTATAACAGTATATAATTGATGTTGTGTTTGTGGATATAGAGGATATTTCATGGGTTTTTTTTTGTGAAATATGATTTATATCTCATCGAGTGAAGTTTGCAATCATATTTCACGAGTCGCGCGTAGGATCGAACCTCTTTGGTGGATTCATTCTCTGATTTCTTTTTCTCCGTTGCAGCCAGTATTCCACGACTGATATATCAAAAGGCCGTGGTATGTGCTATTCTGTCTATGGAAAAGTACATATAAAATATCCCTGGAATTTTAAATGTGTATCAATCATCATTTTTTTTAAATATCCAATAACCGGTGATTAATAAATGAATGTGCTCCAGTGGTGTTTTTAAAGAAAACACACTTTTAACTTTAATAAAGTCTCGCCCAGACAAACTGTATATAGTTAAAAGTCTGAACACTTTGCTTAAGTCTTGAATCTGAACTTTTAAAGTTTTATAAGCACGGTGTCAAGATCAGTTCTTATAAAACTTTAAAGTCCGACTTAAGGCTTCAATAAAGTCTTTCCTGTACAAACAGCAAGCAATTAAAGTCTGGAAACTTCGTTTAAGTTTATTCTAAATTTTAATTGTATCTATCTGTGATATTTGTATTTTTGGCACAGTTCTTTACATTGTGTTTTAATTTAACTATTGAATTTTTATATTGATGTTGATCATCACTTTATTTTCTTGCATTTACCATAGCTCGACACCCAATAACGATATATTTTTCGTGCTGGGGTGTCGTTAAATATTCATTCATTCATTCATTCATTCATTCCTTTAAGTTTTGAGTCCAGATTTTAAAATTTTATAAACACGGGCCAGATCTGTAATACGTATATATATTCGAATGTCCATGTCTGGTTCGCTCACAGGGAACACATGTACCGGTGTAAAACAGACACAAACACGGCAAACAGCACACCGAACTTCCTCTTCTGCCCTTGTTTCAGCCATCCCTGGATGTAAATTAATGAGAAAATAACGCCAAAGAGAATTCATTCATTGTTATTATAATAGCACATCAAACACTTGCGCACTAAGGTTTGTTTGCACGCGCGCACGAGATGTTTGCCGCCATGATCGAAAGACTTGGTCTTCCCTGGCGCTAATTTCATCTAAGTATCACTCTGTCTTCCCTACAACAAGTATTTTTCAGTTCGCAAATTAACCGCCATGACAGACTGGGAATTAAGCATCAGTCAAGGACCGTATTTCTTAATTATTTGACATATCTGGCGAATTTCGGTCTCCCCGCCGCTACGAGCGAGAGATCATCCTTATCCTCTTCCTAATTGGGGCAGGGGGAATTTTCATAATAATCCTTTCGACAAATAAACTGGTCTGTCGTGATAACGGGGTTAATTATCATATTTCCAAAAACCAAGAGATTGCAAACAATACACAAACCGACAAAGAGTTAAGATCAGATCGCAAACCATCGGAGACGACTTGCAGAAATCCGTTTTGTATGTCTCATCCGGGTTGTTTATTAATATGTTCTTCTTTATCACAGAAATAACATTTTGTTTGTCGAAGGGATTTGCCGACAAAGTCCAGATATGTCGACTAACGAGGTATCTGAATTTAGTGGCTTGGGTTATGGTGCTAACCGTGAACGAAGAGTTTCTCTCTAAAGGAAATACAAGTTTTTTTGACTCCATACATGCCAATCACTATTGCATTTCATTTAATTTAGTTTTGTGCTTATATCCACTACACGTGAATACCATGCACACTTAGCTATCGACGAGAGCTAAAGTTAAAATATTGTTTTATTTAACGACATCACTAGAGCACATTGATTTATTAATCATTGGCTATCGCTGTCAAACATTTGGTAATTGCAACACATAGTCGTCAGAGGTAACCCGCTACATTTTCCCATTAACAGCAAGATATCTTTTATATTCACCATCACGCAGATAGCCATTGCTATACCAGTCGTGGAGCACTGGCTGGAACGATATATAGCCCAATGGGCCCACCGATGGGATCGATCCTAGACCGATCCTGCATCAGGCGAGCGCTTTACCACTGGGCTACGTCCCGCGCTTTACCACTGGGCTACGTCCCGCGATTTACCACTGGGCTACGTCCCGCGCTTTACCACTGGGCTACGTCCCGCCCACCTCGGAGAGATCTGTCCTACAAACCCTTGTGCGGAACTTGGATCGCCAAGTGTACTTTTAGGGCACCACACCACTAATGCAGCCAATCAGCTGCTTCTACATAGTTCCATATATAGTTCCATTTATAGTTCCATATATAGTTCCGAATATTGTTCTATTAAAAAAAGTGCCACATTTCTTTATTTTGTTTTACTGGAATAAGAACTAAGTTGACTGTTACGTTGTGCAGTGGTGATAGGGGACCGAAAACCATAATTATGATGTGAAAACAGAGTTGATTCCCGCATCTAGAACTGAATGCAGTATTATCTATGTTGCATACACGTTTATACAGAGATTTAATGAGTTGCTTCCCTTTTTTGACATTTCGAAGTAAAGAGTATATTTCAAACAGGACTCTAGATAGTGAGGTTTACGGGGTGGGTTGGGTTTGTTGGATGGTGTTTTTTTTTTTAATAGAATGTCTCTGGGTCTATTGTCGTCTACAAAGGTAAAACATTAAACATTGTTTTTCTGGTTTAATTATTGCCTGTTCGGCTGTGTAAAACCAATAATGGCGACATACCTAAAACTAGCACCGTTGGCCTCAATTTCTTTGGTTAATTCACTTGATGGGGGTATTGTAGTGATTACAATTATGACGTCGACCGTTATATCGATTGAAAGATTACATTTATACTAGCAGCTTTAGACACATATACTATTGTCGTCTATGGGATTTGTTTTGGTGTATGCACCCGATAACCATAATCGTTATGATACTATACACAGGTATTATATATAATATGTTTTAACATCAAGGTAGACAGGCAACGGGTTAATCGATTTCACTATCTATTTCTTTTTGTAGAAGAACTACAATTCCATCACTCCGACAAATGAAACTGCTACATTGTCCGTTTTATATTCACGATATACGCTCCGGGCATCTACGAACATATTTGTGATACTCTCAAACACTGGGAATCTAAATATTTCACTCATTTGAATTTAGTGTTTCTACCGTGCACGTTGTTTACATAATTATCTATAAGATTTCTAACTTTACGTTTGATCTAATATTTGTGTTGATAGAATTTGAACGTGATGACGTAATCTCAATGAAAACTTACTGTTATTTATATTAAGCTGTCGTTGAATTTTGTGAGTACAATTCATTATCAATTCACACCAAAAAAAAAAAAAAAAAAAAAAAGTAAAGTAAAGTAAAATAAAATAATAATAATAATAATAAAAAACATAAATAAATAAATAAATAAATAAATAAAAAGTAAAAAAAAGAAAAAAAAGAAAAAAAGAAAAAAAGAAAAGAAAGAAACGCGTCACCAAACTAATTCGAAAAAAAGACCCACCGTTTACGCTTAGACGCTTTAAGTTGAATGATTTCTCGCTCCAGCCAGTGCACCACGACTGGTACATCAAAGGCCGTGGTATGTGCTATCCTGTCTATGGGATGGTGCATATAAAAGATCCCTTGCTGCCAATCGAAAAGAGTAGCCCATGAAGTGGCGATAGCGGGTTTCCTCCTTCAATATCTGTGTGGTCCTTAACCGTATGTCTGACGCCATAAGACCGTAAATAAAATGTGTTGAATGCGTCATTAAATAAAACATTTCCTTCCTTCTTAAGTTGAATGGTAGACAAATGAGTTGCAACAAAACAGCACATTGCTCGGCAACATCCGCCTGGCATAACATCGGTCGTTGAAAGGTTTTCTAAACAAAAATCGTTTTCTACTACATGCTTTATTTGTGATTTTTATGGGTATATAGTTTAAGGTATAATGCTTATATTTCAAAGCAAAAACATTACTAAATAATTTTAGCGGGAAGCCGTCATTGTGCATCTTTTATATACACTTTCCCATACACAGAACTGCGCATATTACTGCCTTTGCAGGCACGGCGGAATCAAGTAGACATTAGGGGAGGAGAGGGAGGGAGGCTGACTAGGATCGAGGGAGCAAAGCGCCCGATTTTCTAAGGGGGGGGGGGGGGGGGTCGGTGATTTACTACCAATAATAGTTTTTTTATTCAGAATTATGGGGGGGGTGGGGGGGGGGGTAGGTAGGTTAGAACCACATAGGAGTTGAAATTTTGTATAGAGGGGTATTTTGGATGGCTAATTTCAAAAATTCATAGATTCAAGAAGTCTGACATGCTGATTAGCCGCCTTCTTGAATTTAAAGATGGCCGCCATGACAAAATATCAATTGTTCATAATTCGGCTTCTGAACTACATAGGGGATTAGCATTTGGTATATAGGGGCATTTTGGTTCGCTTATTTCAAACCTCGATGACTCATTAGCCGCCATCGTAAATTTAAATATGGCAGCAGCTATGCAAAATATCAATCTCGGCTTCTGAACCACATAGGAAGTAGATATTGACAGCTAACCATACATTTTCGGGGACAAGGAATCTAATTCGGATACTCAAAATGCATTTGGGAGCCATCTTCAATTTCAAAATGGCTTTCATGCCTATAATATAGCTCACGAGAAGTGGACTATCCCACAAAACCACAATTTCAAGAACATGTTGAAAATGTTTTTTCCTATTACCAATGTATGACTGTATATTACAATGCTGAAAATGACAACATGATTAAAATATATATAGACCCTCAATGCATTGTGGTACACCTAACTCATTTTCGCCCAAAATGCGGGATAGCCCACTTTATTTCTCAGCAACTCGTCTTATCCCTTGAACTAGTTTATCATGCTTCATCATATTGATGATAAAATAATTTTCATGAACAAGTTCCTTATTGCTTTAAGTTATACGTAATTGCAGTGGCAAGTGTCATGGATGAATGTGAACTGTTGTTAGCCTTTGGGCATGGAACGAAGTGTAGGTATATAGCTGCTCACACCATTGCCTTGGTGCTAACCATTCATGGGTGCTTCTTTTTATACTTGCTGTCTCAGGATGTGATACCATCTCTGCCTTGTGTGGAACTGAACAAAATTACTGCCCGAGATGCATGGAAATCCCTGCCAAACCTAGGGCAAATGTTCAACTGCCTCTGGATGACTTACATAGGTTTGCTGTTGTGCTATACAATAGAACATCTCCCCAAAAAGAGATAAATGAAGCACGCCAACAGTTGTTCGGTCATGCAAACCGCCAGATGGAAACATGCCGTCAACTAAGAAGGCACTGCTGCAACATGTGAAGGAAATGGTTTATTTAACGACGCACTCAACACATTTTATTTACGGTTATATGGTGTCGGTTAACATGTGAAGATAGCCATCTTACAAGCCGGTCACATCTGGGGTTAGACCCGAATTGCTAACCCTGAACTTCCGTCACCTACAGACTGGGGATGAGTTAAAGATGAGGAAGGTGACTGGTGTCCATTTTGGTCAGTGGTGCCAGAGGGTGTCATGAGTTGATCAAATTGCAAGTGGCAAAAGCGATGTGTACAACAGTGCAAATGTTTTACAGCAAATCTGCAATGCACGCAGCTATGTTTTTGTTCAGGACAATATTTTCGTGATCAATATGATCAACAAGTTAATGTGATGAGAAGACGAAACGCTGGGCGAAAATGAGTTAGGTGTACTACAGAATGCATTGAGGGTCTATGCATCTTTTAATCATATTGTCATTTACATTATTTTAATAAGCTGTCATATATTGGAATTAGGAAAACACATTCTCAAAATGTGTAATTTTCAGCTGAAACTTGAAACACTAATTTTCTTGAAATTGTGTTTTTGTGGGATAATCCTCTTCTCAGAGGCTATATTACAGGTATGAAGGTCATTTTGATGTTGAAGATGGGCCCCAAATATATTTAGCGTATTCGAATTAGATTCCTTATCTCCGGAAATGTGTGGTTAGCTGTTACAATCCATCTCCTACGTGGTTCAGAAGCCGATATGAGCAATTAATATTGTGTCATGGTGGCGGCCATCTTTAAATTCACTATGGTGGCTAACCAGCCTGTCAAACTTCTTGGATCTATCAATTTGTTACATTAGCAAACCGAAATACCCCTATATACCAAATTCCAATCTCCTATGTGGTTCAGAAGCCGAAATATGAGCAATTGATATTTTGTCATGGCGGCCATATTTAAATTCACGATGGTGTCTAACCAGCCTGTCAAACTTCTTGGATCCATCAATTTGTGAAATTAGCAAACTGAAATACCCATATACATCAAATTCCAATTGCGTATGTGGTTCAGAAGCCGAAATATGAGCCATTGATATTTTGTCATGGCGGCCGTATTTAAATTAAAGATGGCGGCTAACCAGTTTGTCAGACTTCTTGGATCCATCAATTGTTCATTTTAGTAGACCAAAATTACCCCGATATACGAAATTTCACTTTTTCTGCCAGGAGTGAACACCCTTTTTACATATCTGCCCCATTAGAACACGGTGGTACCGAATTGTTCGCGAGCGTCCGCCCTCCTGAACACGCCTCAGGTAAACGTTCTCGCAGAGAGTTACATCCCGCTCGGTTGACAGTCGACGACCCATCCTGAGCTTACATAAAATACAAATCCAATGCTTTGTTAGAAGGACTGATAAAACTGAGTTAAAGATTAAAAAACAACCCAAAATCCCCTAAACAATTCTTCTTAGCACAAAACACACTATTTCACAACTCTATAATTATAAAAACTTGACCACTTGGTAACAGAAGAGGGCGTCATTGGCCCAAGGGCTCAACATATGGTGCGATTTACAGATTAAAGTAACCGATACTGAATGGAAATCTCTCAACAAGGGCACAAATTGTGTTTTCGTTAAAAACCAAACGATTATTTACGCCTGATGAGCAGACGGATAAAACACTTTCTGGTATAGAATATACCTGGCAGCGGCGGCGGCGGCGTCCTGTTCCTTGTCACGACACCCTAGTCGCGAGCTCTGAAGCTCGTGTAGGCCTCGAGACATCTCGAGCTCGTCTCGTGAGATTCTCGCGGACAATGGACTGGTCGGTCTTCCTGGATAATATGGAGGACTTCTTTTCTTTTAAGCCAAGATAATTTTTCCTCCAAGTGATTGTCGTACTCACGGCTTCTATGTTATTCTGGATGTCTTAAGGCCATGCTATCTTGTTTAATCTCGTCCCAGGGTAAGATGGCCCCGATTCGGGCAGTGTTTCTGCGGACAGATATCCCTACTTGACCCCCGTGTTGAGACCACAACTCTGAAGGGGGTCCACTCTCAGGATACCACTGCCTGCTGGCCTATAGTGTACACGGGGTTTTGGTGTGACATAGACTTTCTGAACTTTACAGAAAGACAGCTTATTAGTGGTAAACAGGGTTCTGTAATAACTGACGTTCGGAGCGCTAAAGGTAAAATAGTGTGTGTTAAGGGAAGGAAAAAAACGTAGATGGTTTGTTATATCACTGGGTGAGACGACATTTTGTAGCAATGTTTTAATTTGCTAGCTGTCTTGTCCAAAATATATGGTCTTAGGTATTTTTGTATTTTTATTGTTTGCTTGTTGGTTTTTGTTCGTTACTGTTGTGCATGAGATCATGCATGCTTTCATGACATGTTAATACGTAAAACAACTCTATTTCTTAGCATTCAGAGATGGTACTTATCTATAGCGTAACTATGATATCAAATACACATTTTAATCTTCGAAATTACGCGTTTCCACCATGAATATTAATATATGATTAAACACTGTTTACATTGTATCTCATTTCTGTCCCATTCAGGCAGCACTAAACCAAACCAAACACAGAGTCAGTTAATACAAAAACTGTTATCTTACTACTGAGTCCTTGTCCATTAGTGTGCTAATATCAGTATTCATTATGTGTATTCCTTCACCCCTCGCAAAAATGCTAAAGGTTTCTCTGAAATGTCATTCGATTGTAAGAAATGCATATTATTTATTTAGAAAGCCACCAGCAAGTCTAGGTCAATCAGAATGATTGCTCGCAGATGTCAAGCTGTCTTTTCATTATAAGGCTATTTTACTTTTTAGGAACTGTAAACACAGTTTGTCATCAGGGCTAACATACATCAAAGAGACAAAAACAATATATTGAAATAGGTGCAATCTGGTGACAGATGTCAGATGTTGGAGTCGTCGAACAAATGGTGTTAACTGCGATGTCGTACATGAATGATGGTGTTCATCAACAATTTCAAATTAATTAATTTAATTTAATTAGTTGTGAGGGTTTTTTAAATTAAAATTTTAGGAATTATAGTTATGTTGTTTTGTATTTCAATCTGCTAAACTATATGATATCGAAATCGACAGATTGAAAACAATAATTTGAGTAATACGTGACGAACACAAAACATTGTGATTTGTAAACAAGAAATATAACACTATTTTAATTCATAGTATCCAGTTGCATAATATAGTCCAGGCACGGCGGAGCATGGGGGTGGGGGGGGGGGGGGGGGGGTGGGAGGGGTGAGGGTACTCTAACCCACCCCCAACAATTCTGAATCAAAAATATTATTGGTAAATCCCTGGACACCCCCCCCCCCCCCCCCCCCCCAAATCGTTCGCCTTTAATTGTAACTCTAAAAGTATCTGTTGTTTGGCTGTCAAGACGTTTAAACGCAAATATAACGCAGTGCATCACCATGATTTGTTGTGACAGTTTTTATTCCATAGCCACTCTTTAAATGACTTTTGAGACTTATTCTGTTGGCGAGAACCAAGCTATGAATCCTTTAAATACTCCAAGAGGTGTCGAACAAATTGTTCTACGAAGTACACAGCGTTTGCTGAACTAATTGTGGCGAAAGTTGCCGACAGCAGAAACTGTTGACCAGCCATTTTGGGTTTGCCAAAAACACACACAGGAAACCGCATTGTATCTACGTGTACGTTTCTGTGTCCATCTTTTCAAAAACAAAACAAATCACAATAAATTTCTCAAAATGTATATTTTCCTAGTAGAGATATAAAGGATATTTCATCTCGTGAAGTTTGCAATCATATCACACTCGTCGCGCAAGCGATATGATATGATGATATAAATCATATTTGACAAAAAACATAACATTTTCTATACATAATGCCAGCAGCAAAATAGTTCCGGCTTTCTTACAGTGAAGATAACACTTTCTACAGTGACGATAACACATTTTGGAGTGATATTTTCACTCTAAAATGTGTTATCGTCACTGAGTGACTGATAACACTTTTATTTCACTGATATTTTAATTTCACTAAATGTTAGTTAATAAGATGCTATGGATATAAAGACATATTTTTGACGTGTTTTTGTTTTGTTTATTTTTTTATTTTTTTTTTATTACGCATTTATTTTATTAATAGCTGACAATTTGTATATGTGAAAAAGTGCCTTAATTCGATTAATTAAGTTTTGCAATTTCAGGTGAAATTTAGAGAAAACGATTTTTAGTATTATAGGTATAAATATATTCAAATCAATATCAAGAAAAACAAAATTGGTTAAAATTGCACTTTCATAATGTTATTTTAATGTTATTTGAAAACCAAAGTAATTCTACTTCAAAGGTATTTTTAATTTCACTACGATTATCCAAAAACCCAGTATAAACTTTTATGTTTTGATAATTAATTATACGGTTGTGAGTATGCATGTATCTATTAATAACTATAAAATACGTTACTTTTAAAAACAAATTACACTGAGTGCTATTCTATTTTGTTTTCCCTTCAATTCGTCACAATTTCAATGCAAAACGTCAACTAACAAATTGTCATCGCAAAATAAAAAAGCTTCTTATCTTGTTGAATGTCACCACTAAAACTAATATTTATATTTAGAAACTTTGAAACAATAATTTAGAAAAAACACGTGAGAGTTAATTTGAAAAATTTTTGAGAATGTGACAACAGTTCTATCAGTATTGCAATTTCATTCAGAGTTTTTGTTTCAGGCGCCTTTCAGCGCCAACATGCAACAATATCTAATCAAGAGGAATGTACAATTTCATGCCAAGCGCATTTCTCTCCCACGAAAGACAATAGACGGTGTTTGCTGATTTCAATGGTAAACGGAATTGCCCGGAAACCGAGAGAAGGTAACCCTTGAATCAAATTTGCAGATCGTGCCTCGTTCGTGTCACATAGCGTGTAGAAGAAACTGGGAGAGTCTTTCTCAGACGTGTCACGACCACGAAGACTCTTCGTCGTCCTTCACCCGTGTGTCTCCAGTCCGTCCGTCCTTCCATCAGTCCGTCGGCCCGTCCGTCCTCCAATCGTTTGTCTGTGTTTTCTTTCATGATACAGCTATCATTTAAGGTAGAAGTGTGGGGGTGGTTTTTTTTTTTTTTTTTTTTTATTTTTTTAGAAGTAGAAGTATTAGGGCAAGGGAACGGATATTTCTCTTTTAATTTTTTTTTAGTAAATCCGAATCCTTAGAATTACAAACTATCGGAAATACCCGGTATATTTAAAAAAATACAAAATATATATGTGTAAAGGAAATTAAATGATAGTGAATGAATGAGTTGAATGAATAAATGAATAAATAAATAAATAAATAAATGGATGGATGAATGGATGAACGAATGAACGAATGAATGAATGAATGAATGAATGAATAAATAAATGGATGGATGGATGGATGGATGGATGGATGGATGGATGGATGGATGGATGGATGGATGGATGGATGAATGAAAGAATTAATTAATTAATGTTTAATGATACCTCAGTTCTAATTAAGTAAAAGCTTAAACATACAGTGCACCCAAAATTAAAGCTTTGAAAATCACAAGACAATTTATTCAAATGAAGCTTGGCCAGTGTAAATGTCCGCTCACAGATCCGAATTAATATGGTGATTATGGTGATGATGTAATTTATTTGTGTGCTTATATCCAGTTGCGGCTCAAACATCTTCTTATGCTTATTACACAACTTTTGTTGTTCTTAAATTGTTGAGAACAAAAAGTAATGTTCATGAGAGGACACTAAAACGGCCAGTCATGGAAGACAGGTCAGCGCAGGTCGTTTACACTTACCTACTGAACTCTGTAGAACACTCACAATGGTATGGGGTTTCGAACTCAGTACCTGCCAAACTAAAACACGAACATATAACCACTGCACCACCGAAAGCGGTTGACACCCGGAGAAGTTGTTCTGATGAAATCTCACCTTTGGCATATATTTAACACTTTAGCGTAATAATTAGGGGAGAGGCAGAGAAAAAAAATCAGGTCACAATAAAAGAGTGTGTTCTCCAGCCGCAAATAAGGCACTTCAAAACTGAAGAGGATGCCTTTTGGTATTTGTCTCGGTTGTCGTACCCTTCTAATGACTGCCATGCCTCCACCTGTTTCGAACGACAAACCGAGTTAACTTGGCATCGGCCTCGGTGGCGTAGTGGTTAAGCCATTGGCTCTAAAGCTGGTAGGTAATGGGTTCGCACCCTGGTACCGGTTCCCACCCAGAGCGAGTTTTGACGGCCCACTGAGACGCTGTGAGGTCACTAGGCCGGTTACTCTCACTAACAACTAACTCATAATCACTGCCCTGGACAGACAGTCGTGATAACGGATATGTGTGCCCAAGATAGCGTGATTGGACCTTAAGTGGACATAAACACGAAACTAAATTTAAAATCAAATCAAATTGACTAGTAATAATTAACTCGGTTGATTTGCAGTCCAATCAGAGTAAATTCGATTCTTTACCCGGAATTCCTTTCTCATACAGATTTTGCTAAGTAATTATCTGTTATTAAAATGTTATGTCTGCTACAGCCGCCTGTCTGTCTTACATGTATCTCGATTGGTTTTCAAATATCAAGAGAGTGGGACTTACAATGTCTGTCACTGTTTATTGTAAAGAAAGAGAGTATAATTCGTAACAGTAAAATGTGCATACTGTACGCTGTGAGAGAACAGAATAGAATAGCTGTTTAACGACACCCTAGCACGAAAAATACATCGGCTATTGGGTGTCAAACTATGGTAAATGCAAAAAGTACTACGCTGCGAGAGAGACAGAACGTTAAAAGTTAAAAGTTTGTTTTGTTTAACGACATCACTAAAACACATTGATTTGTTAATCATAGGCTATTGGATGTCAGTTTGGATAGTAATTTTAACTTCTAGTCTTCAGAAAAACCCCCACTAAATTTTTTCAATTAGCTGCAAGAGATCTTTTAAATGCACTTTCCCACAGACAGGACGGCATATACCACGGCATGTAATATTCCAGAAATCGGGCACTAGGTGGAGCAGAATTTGTTTTTACTTGGTCCACTGAGGGGATTCGATCCTACAACGCTAACAGCCCAGACAGTGCTGTACGTACAGACTGAACTAGGTCCCGCCCCGAGATGAAACAATTAGCCTATAGCAAACCCTATTGCTTACGACTCTCTACAATAAAATTGTCTACTCTAATTTATACCATAATATTATCCTTTAAGTAGATCATTGTTTGAACCTCTAATTTCAATAACCACTTATTAACATACTGCTTGAAATGTCAGATTTGTATTCCATACACGAATACGATATCTGTAAACAATACAAAATACATTATTTTCGACAGTCATACTTTTATTTCGCCCTGTGTGAAAAAGCTTCGTGTCATATGCACTGAAGATAATAAATAGCCCACAAATAGATATAAGATGCTAAAAATGATAGTCGTCAATAAAAAGAAGTCCAATATATTATACGATATCGACGCGGTGGTATTTACTTAGACTAGCACACCCTGTCTTGATACGTGAAGAGGTTCCAAAACCCGGATGTTGTTTGTCCTGGAGCTTCTGTCGGTAGGTGTCACCACTGACGCCGGACTCGGTACGGAGTTGTCGCTCAAGAGTGCAGGGACGAGTGCGCTGGAAATGTTGAGTTAATTGAATATTCATCGATCTCGCGAATAATTACTGGCGATATCGAATACATTGATTGCTGTTTTGTGTTTTCAAAGAGGTTTCATTTAGGTTTACAATGTACTATAGTACAGACAGCGGGGGTTACGGTTTACATTTCATCATATGACGTCAGATTGCTGGAGGATATGGGGTGCGACAGGTTGCGAGATCAATGCCCTGGTGAAGCTTCCTTAGCTGGGTAGTTTTTATGCTGTTCCAGACAATTGTTCGTATTGCTGTCCTGAAATTGTATAGAAAAGACTAAATAAAAACATGTATCCCACATAATGGCGGCAGTGGGTATCAGTTTTCGTGTGCACAATGATCGTAAATTTAAGACCTAATATGCGCCGATTAAACAATGTTATTGGGTGCTGTTTAAACACTTTTCTTGTGATCATGTATTATTTTTACAAACCTTGCAATTAAAGAGACAGGCCCTAATTTGTAAACACTAAGGAATATTTTTCACCTAGACCCAAGTTTCAACCCGTAAAAATGGACACTAAGTTTGGTTAATTTACAAACCTGTAACAAATATGGATACAACAGAGTGAAACAAGAGGCTGTGACGTTGAAATACCCTTAAAAATAGACTAAAACACCAGAATAACCCGAAACACTTAGACTGTACGGAAATGGATAATTTAAACAAAAAATATAAGTAATGTTTGATTTCAGTGATCATAAACAGTTCTAATAGTGAAAAATATGTCGTTGTGTTTAAAAACTAGGGTCTGTCCCTTTAACAAAATAGCTTCAGTCATAACAAATATACTGAGAAAAAATAATCTCCAAGGCATTTTTCTACATTTTAATTTGTGTACAAACAGTACTCGTTTTGCTACCTTCCTCCTCTTCCAAAACATACATATAAAAATTGGATTTTGCAAGGGAGATCTCTACCACCATTGTTGTTTTTATTTCAATATCTACACTGACTCGTTACTCATCGTTCATCGTGTTATGTGCTGATATGTTTTGTTCTACATTTGAATAGAATAGCTGACGTATGTAGTTAAATAAAAAAAAAAAAGTTGAAACAAATTTTTCAGTTTAACTTTCTTTTTACACTTAAGATCTCCTTTGCTTTTACTGCTTCGTTCATATTATTCAAGATCTGTTTTATTCTAAATACTGTTGCCTACATTGTAATATTAAATTATTTATAACTAGGAGATTAAATAATTTGTACAAAAACACCTTTTGTGTATTTTGTCTTCAGTGAAGCAATACACTGTTGTTGTCTTTTCTTGGTTTTTTTAATATTTTTTTTATGTGTTTTTTATTTTTTTATTTTTTTATACATAATTATATAAGTTTGAGTTTTAATTTAATCCTATTCATATACCAACCTTTGTTTGACACCCAATACCCGATGTGAATTTCTGTTTGCCGCAGTGTCGTTAAACAGTCATTCATTCATTTCATGAAGCATATTTCGTACTATATTGTGACGGTACATGCTCTTAATTTCTTTTCGCCTGTGGCGATATTAATTGTTTTAGAGGACCGTGTATAGTTCCAAATGCACTTAGCGGAGATGTGCAACTTGTTACGTGATACCTTTGCGCGACGGTCGTCGAGCTTTTCTAATACACACCTAGCGCAGGTGTGGAGGCCATGTGGCCAATAGTTACGTAATAACTCCGCTAGTGCTGTTTATGACCAGGGGATTGCTCGCGGAATGGCGACATCCAGTCTGACGATCAGAGAAAAATATGCCGGCGTGGTGGCTGTGGAAAATCCACATGATACGTGAGGTACCGCCTTGTACCCCCAGGCGATATTCGCTGTCTCTGAGAGTTAGTCCGTTTGGACTTTGTAAATATCATTTCTGCTCTGTTGTATAACCTTGATGTGATTGATGTGGCTTTAAATATTTTAATGCTGTATTATACCAATATTATTTAGACGGTGCTGCCGGTCATCTGACGCAGTAATCTGTAGGCTCACTGTCCTAAATAATTATAAAAAGCTTAACCAGTCATCCTAGAGGACCTAGGTAAACTGTAGGTTATTGTCTTTATTGTGATAGGTACCAGTATTAATTCTGTGTTACAAGGTTATTGAATGAGTAGTTAGGGTTAATTAAAAATTAACCAGTTAGGAATAGAGTTGTAATTCCTTTATTAATTACGTTCTCCTGGAAGCGTTTCTCAAATATCACACGTTATTGAACGAGTAGTAAGGGTTAATTAAAAATTAACCAGTTAGGAATAGAGTTGTAATTCCTTTATTAATTAAGTTCTCCTGGAAGCGTTTCTCCATTACCACACGTGTGGGTGTTGTGTCACGGTGAAGTGATTAGAATATTGTGTAAACTAGACACCTAGAGATTAACTAATTAAGTGATCAGTTCTGGGTTGTTATTATTTGTTGTTGTTAATTAACTACTGCGGCAGTACATTTGTCAGCGTAGGTTAATACAGATTCCAAAGTGTATTGTGTTTTTGTTGTGTTTTCTAGTGAACTAAACGTGCTATAATAATATATACTTTATATAAGATCGTATCTCTGATCATACCTAGACGAGCCACATTAGGGTATAACCGCCCGTTACAGAGAGATCTAATAGATATACAGTTAGGAGAGATATTTGGACAATCGTGTTTCATTCAGTTACGGGTATTATAGAATCCCCGTGACATATATCGATTTACAGGCCGAGTTTAATAAAACATATGAAAATGCAACATAGGTTTTATAATTTGGTCTTTACGTAGATGTACATCAACCTTTACACCTGATGATAACCATCATTGGGATTCGTTGTTGGCCATGTTTTCCAGGGACGGGTCCAGGGAAGATTTTGGGAGAGGACTAAGGGGAAAAAGCAATATGGACAAACTCGTGAATTTTGTTAAAGCCAGAAATAGTTGTTGTTATTGTTCACTCAGAAATAGAAGCACTTTAATATATTTAAGGGGGATCTGTCCCCTGGTCCTCCCTCTTGAATCTGTCTCTATTTTTCATTCTTTCTTTCTTTCTTTTTTTCTTTCTTTTTTTGCAGGGAACCGATTCGCTACGCAAGTTTCAGATTTCGCCACACAATTTTAAGACATTAAACAATAGTTTCTAATAAATTTTCAATTGACTATAAATATCGCCCATCATTTCGGTCCATCATGTTCACTCATTTTCGCAATTGTATTATATCTGTGCTACTACTACCAATATTATAATGGTACTATTTTTACTCCTGTAAACCATGTCCTACCATTGAACACATGTCCTCATATGCCGTAGATTCCGACCTGAACGTAATACATTATTGTCTTGTCTTGCTAATAAAGATTTTCAAAACAAAATTTCCCCTAATTTGTCTTCTTCTACAATCGCCCAGTCCAAGAGGGACATAAAACCAACGTACTTCTTTCAGTTCCGCAGGATCGAACCACCTCAGTGGATTGATTCAGCTGATTTTTCTTCTTCTCATTCCAATCAGTGCACCACAACTGGTCAAAGGCCGTGGTATGTGCTTTCCGGTCTGTGGGAAAGTGCATATAAAAAAGCCCTTGCTGCTTTAAGTAAAAATGTAGCGGGTTTTCTCTGATGATTACGAGCCAGAAATACAAAATGTTTGACATCCAATAGCCGATGGTTAATTAATCAATGTGCTCTAGTTGTGTCGTTAAACAAAACAAACTCTTTCAGTTCCACCCGTTTTCGTTTTCTTCTACTCGTAACGAAAGTGAGTCATAAGAAAATATTAGTAAGAAATACGATCTATGACAGTAATTATTTTTACATACAAACTTCATGTATTCAATAGATGTCATATTGTATTTGCCTTCACACAAAAAAAAAGTTTTTACAAAAAATGCTTACATGTCAACATATAAAAACGTTATATCAACTGCGGCGTCTTTCGACGAAAGGCTCGCTAACCAGTATTTAGCTTAGAAAGTGAAAAAAAAGAAAAAAAAAGAAAGAAAAAAAGGATTATTTATTGACCATGAAACTGAAATTGAAACGGTTTTTCGAAATGAAAAGATACAGAGTATTGTGTTCCGGCTTACTCTGTCGGGCGTGTATAATGAATAGAAATAGACACATTCGTGTAACTTTTTCACCGTTCTTAACACCCCCACTTCAGTTATCTTCGTTTCAAACAAAAATATCACATTATGTAGCCCATTCACCTCTGCACAATCCAGAAGCGAAATGTTTTGGGTGAGGCATGCGGGAAGCCGAGGACGAGAATTAAAAATGCACATTATACGCCCCACTCCCGATAAAAGGTGCCACTCGGAGCCAGGTTGTTCGTTGGTGTTCGTCCAGACCGGGCCACGTCAATTGCATTCGCTCGAATCGCATTGTTCCCACCTGGGCCTCATTTACTCGTTCCTGCCCGGCTCTATTTTTGTAGGTGTTTTGTGAAATGGGACTGATACAGTCCTGAGAGGATCTTTCAAAGTGTCACGACCATTCATCATATCGAGCTTTCATACACACACAAAAAAAGAAAACCAGAGAGAGAAGAAAAATCTAATATCTCGACAAGTGTTACTCTTTTAACGCGGATTATGAATCCACCCAAAATGAAGTAAATGAAAGAAAACAAAATATATAAATGGGTTAATTAGAATCCATATTGGATGATGCGTTGGTAAGAATGAGACAGGTAGAAAGCAGGGCTGTTGGAAAGGAAAGGAAAGGAATGTTTGTTTAACGAGACTTTTATCAGAGATTTTTATTTTTTATTTAGCACATTTTAAACTACGGCTATTTGGTGCCTAAACATTTGGAGTTTGGTGATGAGTTACTTGGGATTTGGAATGGTCTGAGAGAATTTGGAATGGTCTGAGAGAATTTGGAATGGTCTGAGAGAATTTTCCTGTAGGAAGAGCTTTTTTGTGTATGATTTTTTATTTTTTTTTACCAATAATAGATGCTCTTTTAGGGACATACCTTGCCTAAAATAACAAGGCGAAGAGTAGTAAAAAGAAAAAACAAAAACAAAAAAAGAAAAGAAAAAGAATCAGACTATGTAATATAGAGTCTTTTCCAGCTAGACTAAAAGGGCATTTAAAACTAAGAAAGGCTAATTTTCTTATTTGTTTTGGGCGCAAATTCCCCTTGACACACCACACACACACACACACACACACACACACAAGCGCGCACAAATACGTTTTTCTATTCTAATCTATTCTCTTTCAGTATATATCATAACCACCCAAAAGACTTTTATGACAAAATAGTATGACATTTGTTCTCTTTTTATGGTTATCTGTTACATCAGTGACGCGCGGTCGGTCTAGGATCGATCCCCGTCGGTGGGCCCATTGGGCTGTTTCTCGTTCCAGCCAGTGCACCATGACTGGTATATCAAATGCCGTGGTATGTGCTATCATGTCTGTAGGATGGTACATATAAAATATCCTTTGCTACTAATGGAATCATGTAGCGTGTTTTCTCTCTATGACTGTCAAAATTATCATATGTTTGACATCCAATAGCCGATGATTAATAATCAGTGTGCTCTAGTGCTGTCATGAAACACAAAAACCCTGTTACATCAGTGACGGATTTAGAAATCACGAATGGAGTGTTGTAAATAAGGCAAAACATTTTTAAAATTAAAATTGTGTGATTCGGGTAACCTAACTAACCTTAATTTTAAAGACAGAAAGAAATGTTTTATTTAATGACGAACTCAACACATTTTATTTACGGTTATATGGCGTCAGACATATGGTTAAGGACCACACAGATTTTGAGAGGAAACCCGCTGTCGCCACTACATGGGCTACTCTTTCCGATTAGCAGCAAGGGATCTTTTATTTGCGCTCCCCACAGGCAGGATAGCACGAACCATGGCCTTTGTTGAACCAGTTATGGATCACTGGTCGGTGTAAGTGGTTCACACCTATCCATTGAGCCTTGCGGAGCACTCACTCAGGGTTTGGAGTCGGTATCTGGATTAAAAATCCCATGCCTCGACTGGGATCCGAACCCAGTACCTACCAGCCTGTAGACCGATGGCCTAACCACGACGCCACCGAGGCCGGTAACCTTAATTTTGACTACAGACTCAAAATATTTTACTGACATTTTTTTGTGTGAGTTTTTCTAAAGCATAATAATTTTAAAGAAACTCGATCTTATCTACATTTATTTTGACATGTTACCGCAAAAGCAAATAATAATAATAATAATAATAATAATAATAATAAATAAAAAAAAAATCAAAAAAAATCAGGGCCTAAGTTTTAAGATCTATTATTAATGGAATGCCAACTGCCAAAAGTTCGTAGGTTCTACTTGATAGGGTGGGGGGCGGGGCGGGGGAGCGGTAGAAGAAAAGTCCGTTCAACATAATACGTAACATACATATAGGCCTATTTGGTAATGGCTCTGATAGAATTTAAAAAACAAAATTGTGAAAAAAGTGCTTTTCAAAGGAAGTTACCTACCACTTCTGCCCTGGATCCACGCAAGTTTAATATAGATATATGCATGTCATTAAAAGTAATAATAACCACGGACATGTTTTGCTGCATTGTTTTGTGGTGGGTTTATTATCAAATTTAATTTTAAAAACCCAAACATTTACAATTGCTTATTGAAAAAGAAGCAAACATTTAGATTATTATTATTATATTTCTTGTTTATCTATTTTTTTCTTTATTTATAAAATGTAAAGACAAAAAAGCAGCAATTTACAATAAACCAAACTGAAACATGCAAAAATAAGTTTTGCCTCGTTAAGAAACGAATTAATAGATTTTGTCCCTTACTTCAAATACCTACAGCTGTGAATTAACTAAACCGTTTGTTTATTCCTCAGTGACGTAATTCGTATTTACAAATTGAGAATCATCAAAATGCTAGATCGTGATTATTTCGCGGCACCAGGAATGACCGGATACTGTGATTTTCTTGAATTTGGCGCGATCGTTACGTGGGCGTCCTGTCACTAAAGTTTCCCCTTTCCCCTAGTTCTCTGTAGCTCCTCATCCCCCCTCCCCCTTCATAAGATAAATGTTATTTATTTATTTATTTATATATTATATCTGATCTTAAATTGATAGTTTTGGTACTAGATAATGGAAGTTTCAATTAATATAAACTATCGGCAGGCTAAAAAAAAAAATCTTACTCTTACTTTATTATGACGCCAAATAACCGTAAATAAAATGCGTTGAGTGCGTCGTTAAATAAATCATTTCCTTCCTTCTTCTTACTTTATTATCTGAATCATAAAAATAGTAATAATAAAATCACAAAACATGATATGAATAAACGTATTTAACTGAAGTTAAAAAAAAGAAGAAATCTGTGTTTAGCTGCATAAGCACTTCTCATAAGACAAACTTATAATACCTCATCTGATTTTAAAATTAAGATGCTATTGTTGTTGTTGTTACCGTCGTCGTCGATTTTATTATTTAAATATTAATGAAACCATGTATATAGAGCAGTGGGTGTTTCGACAAAAGAAACATGTTACAGATGTAAACCTTGAATATTCTATAACAATTTAGATTAAACAAAGCACGTTCAATTTTAAATGTGGAATTTATTATTCTAATATAACGGTAAACCAAATATTTTTATTTTTGTTTATGAAGTTGAATTATGAAATGCTTGCTTGGAAACAGAGGTAGGAGACATATTTTTATTAAGTGGAACAACTGCTATCAAGAAAACTCTCTAAATCTGAAAATAATGTTTGCAATTGAGATGTCACATGTGTAATTTTATTATATTAATTCTTTTCATTTAACTGCAACATTTGGTGGACAAAATTACAATTACATTGAAAATGTTTATCATGGATAATGACAGGTTTCAGAAACGATAAATTTAATTTTGATCATATAATGATTTATGACGACAACGGCCAATCGATGGGAGCTGGGTGGGGTGTCTAACAGGATCAGTAGGTGCTGGTCTAAAACTCACAGGAAGAAAAAAGGAAGGACAAGTTTTATTTAACGACGCACTCAACACATAATATTTACGGTTATATTGCGTCGGACATATGATTAAGGACCACACAAATATCGAGAGACGAACCCCGCTGTCGCCACTTCATCCCACAGAGAGAATAGTACATACTACGGCCTTTGTTAGACCAGATGTGGAGCACCGGCTGGGACGAGAAATATCCCACCGACGGGAAAACTCACAGGAGACCTGCGATTTAGACACATTAATTTTATTAAAATCGTTTTAACAAAAGGTAGTTTGGACCTTTCTGAGCCTCTTGAAGGAAGATTCACAAAATCAGAAAAGAATATTGATACATCAGAGCTTAATAACATTGGCTGTTAAACCATGTAGCAAAGGTGTTCCTCTTCCTTGTCAAAACCACATATAAATTTAGGAACAACATGTAGGAAAAGAACCTCTTAGCATTCATTTAAGGACTGATTAAAAAGAAGCCTTAAGAATAGCACACACGGCTATACAACAGAAACGTCAATATAACATGTTACCATGTAACTGCTATACATGTCGTACAATGATGCTGTGTACATTAAATTCGATGACATTTTAATCATACATTACAGAAATAAATCACGATAATACACTGATAACACGAACAGTCTATTATACTCCTTCCTTTTAAAAGTCTATTATACTAAAAAAAAAAATCTTTTTTTTTTCCCTTCTTTTTTTAAATAAAAAAGGTATATTATACTTTGAGTCGCATGGGCGTATTCGTTTCTGTTCGTGTTCCCGTTACTGTGAGAAGTCGATCTATGAATTATACAATTAACTGAAGCTATCTACGTCTATGTCAATAGCGAGTAAAGCATTAACAAAAGACCCTTCTCTTCCTCCTGTCGTATTGATTGTGGCTATTAACGAGTATTTTGTTCACACCTTTCATCTCGTCGCTTTAGCTACGAGAAACTTCGCTGATAAAAGCCGACGCATGTCGCTCCGACAGTTACGAGTTCAATTCCGGACGTTGTCCATATTTCTAAAGAGGACCATTTCATCGCCGATCTGTTTACCCAGACCAAAATTACATAAAACAAGGTAGTCAAGTCGTGTATATATTTTTTTCTAGTGACGTCTTGTACATTTGTTTTTAGATATCTGTATTTTCTGTAACATTAAATAACTAAACTGTAGGATCTGTAAAATAAATAAATAAATAATTAAATAGGCCTAAATGTCGCTTTGTAATTTCTTAGATATCTCTATTTTCTGTAACACTGAATAACTAGACTGCAAAATCGGTAAAATAAATAAATACTGTATATAAATAAATAAAAGTAGCACACGGTGTGGCGGCAGCGGGTTTCTCCTCTCATTATCTGCATGGTCCTTAAACAAAATGTCTTGAGTGCGTCGTTATATAAAACATTTCTCTTTTTGCTACAGTGAACTTCATAAACACACAAAACAAAAAGTTTGAGTCGTTGGATTATTGCGACCTACCGCTAACGTTCGCGAACCTTTTGACTGGTTCCCGGAGTGGTAATTCGGTTTACTGCGTAGCGTAAAAATCAGTCTAGTTAACGTTAGCGACAAGCGGTTGACTGAACTTATGCCTGGTCATACTTTTGCAGATATCAGCGAATACGCGACTCGTGTGGTTAGACTACATATTTCACTCAATGAGATATAACTTATATTTGACAGACGATATGCACTATCTTTTCTTACACACTAGTGTAAGGTACGACCCTTTATACATCAATATCGCTGACGTCTTCGACAAGTTGGAGATCACTTCTGAGACATGTGATTGGCTGTTCCGAGGTCATGACGTAAGTATCCCTAGTAACCATAAACACATGACGTCATTAACTTATTTACTTTGGACCTAGTGTTTTCCGTTAAACTATATTAAGGGTATATAAGAAATAGAATAATACACTCGTGCCCGTTGGAGAAGACTTAACTCGTGGTTTCCAAAAGTAGGGCCTATCTAACTCACTTTCGCTTGTCATATACATTTGCCAACCACTCGTAACATAAACATCTCCAAAGTGTACACGTGTATTATTCTATATATACATATCATATCATTTGAGACTACCTAATCTAACCTTATTGTGTGTGTGTGTGTGTGTGTGTGTGTGTGTGTGTGTGTGTGTGTGTGTGTATGTGTGTATATATATATATGTGTGTGTGTGTGTGTGTGTGTGTGTGTGTGTGTGTGTGTGTGTGTAGTTCATATGACATCAGAAGATAGAAAAATGGCTTAGCCAAAATGTTTGCCACTTGCAAATTTTATTAGCCATTTTTTTGTAAAAATTAGCCAATTGATAATAAACACGTATAACGGATAAAACGGGACTTTACGACCAGTTCGTTCTATGCAATAGTTTGTTCTAAGCGTGTTCGTTCTAAGTGTACTATACTGTAGTTCGCATGTAAAAAAAGCAATTCGAATAACCCAAAGCGTAGTAGTATACAGTATTTATAATTCGTAAAATTGAGCATACTAATAACACTGATCATGTATTTCACCAACACCGAATTAAATTCTACATAAGTTATTGAAAGAAATAGTTCCATGCATTTAATTTATAAATGCGTTTTGGAGAACTTGTACAAAAAGAGATACGGTAATTAAATCGTACAAACAAAAGAAAAAAGAAAAATCATTCTAATGGCTAATGTTAACCGCTTCAATCTTCATTGTGCGCCATTCCAAAAAAAAAAAGAAGAAAAAAAAAAAAAAAAAGGTAAAGTGCTTGGTTCCAGGTTTTTTCTAATGATACATAAATCCATAAAATTGCCAGGTTCATTTTTTAAACTAAGTGTGAGATTTTAAAGTCATTCCATCGAGCTGAAAGGTCGATCAAACGAGTTCTTATATCGCTCATACGAGTAGGAAAGTAATTCAGAGGAAATTCGAAACTCGTTAGACGAACATTTTTTAAAACGTCCTACCTGACAGTAACGAACGTTTAAAATATTCATCCTAAAGATGGAAGGTTTTTTTTTCACTGTCCTTATTAGAAACGATTTTTGCTCACGTTGTTTAAATTAAGCCAGACGTAAGCCGGCGATGTATTAAAGACTGTGGTATGTGCTGTCCTATCTGAAATAAGGTTTCCAACTGTTACGAACAGAGATGACAATGATTTAAAACAACACCAACAACATCATCATCATCATCATCATCAACAACAACATCAACGTCATCACCATCATCAACAACAACAACAACAACAACATCAATATAACATCTGTAAAGGTTACTGGATTAATTTTAATGTCAACAGAACCAAGTTATTTATTTTATCCTAAATGACATCTTCTAGACTAGCTCTGGCCACGTATTGAACATTTTCAAATCATTGATAAGACGTTAGTTAGATGTTACTTTCGCAATAGCATTTATGGATTTCCTTGGAATCAGCACTGAAAGAAACGCTTCAAAATATGTCTAACTGGGTGCGCTCATAATATTGAAACTGAAGAAATATTACCAATATATATATAAAAGAAACTTGTTTAGGTTTTTTTTTGTAAGTTAAAAACAAACGGGGGAGGAGGATGGGTTTTTTCTTTTCTTTTCATTTCGTTTTATCCATGCCATAGTATGGGTATATCATCCTGTTTTATTCTGAATCTTCATTCAAAAATAAGAAATGAAACAGATTATGCAATTTACCCCCCCCCCCCCCCGTATTGCTCTCTCTCTCTCTCTCTCTCTCTCTCTCTCTCTCTCTCTCTCTCTCTCTCTCTCTCTCTCTAACCTATAGTCTTTAAATATATTCTAAGGCGTCATATGACAGTATTTTGGGTATATCCAACAAATAAATATAATATAACACACACACACACACACACACACACACACACACACACACAGAGAGAGAGAGAGAGAGAGAAAGAGAGAGAGCATTTATCTGTTTGTCTTTATCCTTTATCGCTGTATCTCTCTCTCTCTCTCTCTCTCTCTCTCTCTCTCTCTCTCTCTGTCTGTCTTTATCCTTTATCGCTCTCTCTCTCTCTCTCTCTCTCTCTCTCTCTGTCTGTTTGTCTTTATCCATTATCGCTGTATCTCTCTCTCTCTCTCTCTCTCTCTCTCTCTCTCTCTCTCTCTCTCTCTCTCTCTCTCTCTCTCTCTCTCTCTCTAACCTACAGTCTTTAAATATATTCTAAGGCGTCATGTGACAGTATTTTGGGTATATCCAACAAATAAATATAATGAAATGTTCATCATTAAAAAAAATCAACAATTGAATTTTTTTTACACACAGTTGATAGTTAAACTTGTATGGCTTTTTGATATCTGTTGTGTGTTAATCCAAGTTTTAATATTCACAACGACAACAAAATTTATATTTAAAAAAGAAGAAGCTTTGTTATCTTTAGATCATTCGACGATGCTATGGTTTAATGTTTCATAAAATAATGTTTTTAATATGTAATATGTAAAGTTAATATAAGTAGTTGCGTGTGCCCCATTACGCACGCTATGAACATGATATGTGGGACATTAGAAGACGTAAAGAATACAAACAGAAAACAAACCGATATTAAGAAAACATACTTTAAACTAACAGAGAAAAAAACACGCTGTCTTGGCACACACCTCAGCTAACTGGATTTGTTAGTGAGAGAAAAGAGGGTATAGTGGTCTTACACTTACCCACCGAGTTGTTAAAACTCGCTCTGGGTAGGCGTCGGTATAGAGCTGCGAACCCAGTACCTACCAGCCTTATGGCAGACGGCTTAACCACGACACCACCGAGGTCGGTTTAAAAGATTGTATTACTCGGAAACATCTTACAATGGCAGCGAACTCAGAACCGGTTCGCCACAAGGTGACTCAGTCAGACCAGACTTTTGAACCTCCTCAAGAAAGGATTACCGTAAATTTCATTACTAGTACTAATATTTTCTACATCATCGATCATGAATAAGAAGAAGTTTGTTTTGTTTAACAATACCACTGGAGCACATCGATTAATTAATCATCGGCTATTGAATGTCAAACATTTGGTAATTCTGACTCGTAGTCATCAAAGGAAACGAACTACATTTTTTGTTTCTAATGCAGCAAGGAATCTTATATACGCACTTTCCCACAGACAGCAAAAACACATACCACGGCCTTTGTCCAGTTAGGGTGCACTGTTTGGAACGAGAAAAACTATCATGAATAAAGTAACGCGTTTTGCTATCCACCAAACATTAATGAAAACTAATTATTATATTATACTGTTTAATTACAGTTTGATCATTAGTATGTTTTCATTTGTGATTTTCCATTGGGCTATTTCTCGTTCCAGCCAGTGCACCACGACTGACATATCGAAGACCGTGGTATGTACTACCCTGTCTGTGGTATGGTGCATATAAAAGATCCCTTGCTGCTAATCGAAAAGAGTAGCCCATGAAGTGGCGACAGCGGGTTTCCTCTCTCAATATATGCGTGGTCCTTAACCATATGTCCGATGCCATATAACCGTAAATAAAATGTGTTGAGTGCGTCGTTAAATAAATAATTTTCTTCATTTGTGATTTAATCATTATCCTGTTAGTCTAATTCATAGGTGTTGGACGTTGGGAGACAGAGGGATACTGAGAGCACCACCACTACCCCAACTCTAAATGTTATATAATGTCCCCGCCCTCCGTTGAAATGACATGCAAATTAATGAATTAATAAATAAATGCCCTTACAAGAAATAGTTCTGGGTTACTCCGACGCCTAGTAATTCGCAAAACAATACTTGGGTGGGGACACGCTATAATGGAGAGCGTTAAATTTTGTGTGTTTTGTTTAACGACACCACTAAAGCACATTGATTTATTAATCATCGGCTATTGGATGTCAAACATTTGGTAATTTCGACATATAGTCTTAGAGAGGAAACCCGCTATATTTATCCATTAGTAGCAAGGGATCTTTTATATGCACCATCCCACAAACATGATAGCACATACCACGGGCTTTGATATACCAGTCGTGGTGCACTGGCTGGAACGAGAAATAGCCTAATGGGCGCACCGACAGAGATCGATCCCAGACGATTTACCACTGAGATACATCCCGCACCAAGTGAAGAAAGAGGCACAAACACATTTGTTTTGTTTTCTTAATTTTAAAAAAAAAATTGGGGGGGGGGGGTATTGAATAGGAAAGGTATTGGGCCTCAAGTGGATGGGGGAGGGTGACGGCAGAGGTCCCCGGTTCTTACGGGCCCAATTCGTCGTTATTATTAAAGTATCAAGATTTAGGGCCTACTGTCAGTCTTTGAAATTTAAATATCAATACATTTAGTATGGATTTTTTTTTTTACACATTTACTTCAAACTTTTTGCAGAAAACCAGTGAATACATACAGGAAGAGCACGATATTGAATTTCCAACCACGATATAAAAAGCCAGTTTTCATTTTCCTCGTGTGCAAACAGTCTTATAGCATGTTAGTGTTAAGTTTCAAACTCGGGCTAAATTTCCATTTATTCAATACCACTAGAGGTCCATAGCGAAGAGACATCCAATTAAGAAGGCAGAGCATGTTATTTTTTGGATGGGCATTAGGCTGGCAATGAAAGCGAACTGCAACGGGACAATGAGACCAGCTGATTTCGGTAGTTCACGGGACTCCCCCGATTAACTGGTGCACGGGTGGTTTGTATTACCGGATAAATCGTCATCCTTCGTACAGGTGCGCGGAACAATTAGCGGATCATTTTGTGGAGTTAGGTTGGGCGGTACCCAAATCAACACCGGACGTGCGTTCTAGTTGGTCTCGTGTTAAGAATAATTGAGTAAATGGGCGTATACTGTAGAATTAGGTGAAAAAGCGAACTTTTTTTATTATGGCAAATGTTACAGTTTGTTAGTTCGGGGGTGGGGGAGGGGGGGTTGGTAGGAAAGCAGTAAATTTAATTTTAGCTTTGTATGTGGTAAATAGCACAATCGTAAAGATAGTCCCCATGTGACTATATGTGTAAGCCGCTGTGCTTATAAACATCATCGAGTCTCTATAACATTAATATATATATATATATATATATATATAAATTAAACCGAAATATTAAGAACAATGAGTCAAATGAACACTTACCTATTATCAACTCATTAATTTTTCCCTCATTCTGATAAACAATGAATGAATGGATGTTTATCGACACCCCAGCACAAAGAATAGAGATCGGCTAATAGGTGTCAAATGAAATGTTCATTCCATCCTGATTATTTTACGAAAGGGTTGTTTGGTTAACTATGATGTATATTGTGGTTAGCAATCTCAAACTTTACATACTCGAGACTCCAATAGAGTCTTGAATCTGGACTCTAATTGCTAATTTTTATATAAGTGGCAAACACATTTACTTTTTAGCTAATAAAGTATTCATTAAAGGGACATACCCTAGTTTTTAAAAACTAAGGCATATTTTTTACTATTAGAGCCGTTTTTGATAACTGAAATCATACTTTACTTAGATTTTATTGTTTAGCTTATCCATTTTCGTACATTCAAAGTGGTTTTGGTGATCCTGGTGTTTTTAATATCACAAAATACATTTCATATAGTTTTAAAAACGCACGTGCGTCTGAGAGGTAACAGTTATGGAGTCGAGTTTTAGTCTATTTTTAGAGGGTGTTTTACCATTTCAAAGTCGCAGATTCATGTTTCACTCAACTGTAACTTTATCCAAATGTGTTTACAGGTTTGTAGATGAACTAAACTTAGTGTGCATTTTTGTGGGCTGAAACTAGGGTCTGTCCCTTTAAAATGAGCACATTTTTATACTTTTAAAGGAGTACTCCACACATCTGAACATTAGCTAAACCAAAACTTGTGCCAGTGTGAGCCCTCAGAGTCCAGACTCTATTTCTAGAAGTGTGTTTTGTTTCACAACACCACTAGAGCACATTGATTAATTAATCGTCGGCTATTGGATGTCAAACATTTGGTCATTCTGACACATAGTCATCAGAGGAAACCCGCTACATTTTTTTCTAATGCAGCAAGGGATCTTTTATATGCACTTTCTCACAGACAGGATAACACATACCACGGTTTATAGTCTTGAGTCTAGACTGCTAATGGCAAAATGTAGCAGGTTTCCTCTGAAGACGGTCTGTAAAGAATGATCAAATGTGTGACTTCTAATAGACGATGATTAATAAATCAATGCGTTCTAGTAGTATTAAAGGCGCAATCTGTGACGTCAAAACGGGAAATATGTTTAAAAATAGACTAGAACTCGAATCAGTAAACCGCTACTTCTCAGACATGTGCATTTTTAAAAATATGACAAAATTCTTCTTTTTTTGGTATTAGAAACACCAGGATGACCAGAAACACTTCGGTTCTACGGAAATGGATAATCTAAAGAATAAAATATAATATTAGTAATGTTTGATTTCAGTGATCATAAACGGCTCTAAATTAGTCTAATAGTGAAAAATATGCTGTAGTGCTTCAAAACTAGGGTCTGTCCCTTTGTATGACAGCTGTACCGTTATGGCCCATTGTCTTATGGTATACTGATGGAAAAGAAATAAGGGAGCACATGGTATCTGAGACCAAATTTAATTCACTACTAAAGTAGTTGTACCTGTATAAAACAGAGATATGTAATGTGGGACTGAATGTCAGTACTGTGGGGCTGACTGACAGTAACATGATTAACTTCCTGATACTGTGGATGAGGGATTTGGTTGGAGTTAATATTTGCTGTTAGTATTATCGTGTCCCCTTATTTCTTTTCATCAGTATATTAACCTGTCATACGGACAACTCTGTTTGTAAAGTTGCATCTTTCCAGTTCTTTGGTGAGACGCAACAAGCTGTATTGCGTCTTTTATATAAGAATAGCCATAAGCCTGGTGCACGAGATAAAGGATGGGTTCTTCCTTTACAACACTAATAGACCTGGTGATCCCGTGAATATAATCCCAGTGATTCAGCGAGGCAA
The DNA here is from genome assembly GCF_016097555.1 of Gigantopelta aegis. NCBI lineage: Eukaryota > Metazoa > Mollusca > Gastropoda > Neomphalida > Peltospiridae > Gigantopelta > Gigantopelta aegis. The sequence continues at coordinate 66,510,773 of NC_054702.1, forward strand.
GTCATTTATCCACCAAATCCAGCATAGTTATAGGTACATCAATACAATGCAATACAATACAATACAATACAATACAGAGAGTATCGTGAAATTGCTTCTCTTGTTTCTTGGTAGGATACACTAGTTTATATACAAACGCCCAACGAGTGAAACGTTGGACTGTCTAACTTAAGCTTGAGGTTTTTATGATGTGATATCTCCAGTGATTCGGGTATAGGTTAAGATAGTTTGATTTTGTGTTTATACTAGGACAGATCTCAGAGATAAGACATCAATAATACCAGTGGCCAGATATTAAACGAGTTACGATACCGACGTTTGGCATTTTATCTATCTACAGGCACGGCGGATCGGGGGGGGGGGGGGGGGGGGGGGGGGGGGGGGTGGAGGAGTGCAGGAAATCGCATTTAAGGACATATAGTTTTCAAAATTTTACGGGGGAGCATATCCCCGAAGCCTGTAGAACCTCTGCTTTGAGCCCTCGGTCGCAGTCATCCCTCTCAATGTCTACTTGCTTCCGCCGTGCTTGATCTAAGATGTGTTAATTGAGCCATCAGTCATTTTCGAATATCATTTGGGAAGACTTTTTGTTGGGTATATTCTTACATATTTCGATTTTGGGTGTCAAATAATTTTCCGTTTGGATATCGTGTGTTCCGCTAGTATACCCATTCATCCATATCATACACAATGAAATACTACGTTTGTGATTATTTAAAAGTCAATTTTAATATTTTCAGTATGTGTGGGTAGCATTAATCGGGTATATTCTTGTCAAATACGTGTTGTCCTCTTTGTGTGGATATACATAAAAAACCTAACATTTACCTGCTTATGGAAAACAATAGCCTCTGTGTCGATACTACATTAAATTTCTTGTTTCACGATCTATATAAAAAAGAACCCACTATATATGTTTTGATCATAATAGACGTTTATTACATACTATGTTCTAAAAGTGCATCCGCTCCTTACTCGCCAACATTGAGTTTTGCTCTCTTTTTTTTTATAATTTGAAAAACATATTTTAATGCTTACATCTACTTAATGTTCAAGCACGCTGTATGGACCTACACCTCAGCTATCTGGGCTGTCTGTCCAGCAGGACGACAGTGGATAGCATTTAGTCGTTAATGAGAGAGTAGTCGTCGTATGGTGGCCTAGCTCATATCTCGTCATTTGAGTCTTTAAAACTGAGCACCAGCTGCGGTCACGGTTGTGAGCTGTCAATAGCTGTTCTAGCAAAGACCAGCTCAATACCTTGGGCCTCGGGGTATCTGGTGGCGTGTGAGAGAAACTCGTATCAATCGAAACATATTAAATCAAAATCGCTTCATCCAAGAAAACCCATTAGTAGTGGCTGCCAGTTACGAATATGTAAAAAGAGCTGTTTAAAGTTATTAGTTCGTCTATTAATGTCCAAGGCACACAGCGAGACAATGGTCTGTTTTGTGGTACACGTTGTTTGGAAGTGATAACTAGGCGTCTCCTCCTTGCCAATGGCTCGACTGCATTAACGCGCTACGTAGCCTTTAATACAAATCTTTTTTTCTCAACGCGCACAATAAGCTCGGAAATCGACAGAAGTCGAATAGCATCACTGTCTCCGTGACTGTCAGGTTTGTTTCTAAATGGACACGGTTTTGTAATTTAGCTCCCTCCACAAAACGTCGATTTTTTTTTATTGATGCAGATCGCTTCAATTGCTTATTGCCTATACATGGACTTTAACAAAGCATCGTCAATTTCCCAGAAGGTCTATTGTGGTTGATACAGGTTATATACGATATCTTACAGCATATAATTTAACAAATCGTCACCAGTTTACCAGAAAGTTGATTTTGGTTGATACGAATTATTTACGATACCTTTAAGTTTTAGACTTTAACAAAGCATCGACGGTTTTCCAGAAGGTCGATTTTGGTTGATACAGGTTATCTACGATACCTTAATGCAAAGACTTTAACAACACATCGACAGTTCTCTAGAAGGTTGATTTTGGTTGATACAATTTATTTATGATACCTTACTGCATATATACTTTAACAAAGCATCGCCAATTTATTCAGGTCCATTTTGGTTCATACAGATGACCATCTACACTATCTCACTGCATTTACTTTAACAAAGCAGATCACTAGTTTCACTGTTCCGCGGGTGCTGTGAAGCTGTGAAGCTGTGAAGGATCCCTCAACCGAGAGACCCGTGTCCGATCCATTGTTCCGGTTCGATTTTTGCCATCTCGTCGTATATTATTATCACGGATATATTTTCAGACACGCTTTCTTAGCGCGTGGCGGTGTCCTTGTTCATTTATCTCGTCTTGAGTTCCACTTGAAAGGCTCAGGCCTGTTATGATGATCTGTGAGAAGTGATCGGGAATCGATGGGACACGTAGACGTGACACTGGCTGCAGATGCGGCACTGTCTTGGTATTGGTGATAAGGAGAAGACGCGCAAATTGCTGTAATTATAGACTATCACCCCAAAATGAATTATCAGATTACTGTCCACATCCTATTTCTTCTGTATCGATTTTGGCAGTAATATACAGTTACATCATTTGCCTATGTAAAAAGTTTGTTAAAGTTTTCTTTTGTTTAACACCACCACTAGAGCACATTGATTTATTAATCATCAGCTATTGGATGTCAAACACAAAAATTTGGTTATTTTGACATGTAATCTTAAGAGAGAAAACCCGCAACATTTTTCCATTAGTAGCAAGAGATCTTTTATATGCACTGTCCCCCAGACAGGACAGCATATACCACGGCCTTTGGTATATCAGTCATACCACCGACAAAATAGCATTTTATTTAAATCAGGTATGAACCAAAAAAAAGAAGATGAGATAGTCCCACTGGGCAGAGAGAAAAATCACGACACCTCCCACCTCGAGTGATCAATCCAGGAGCCGTCTTTAAGGGACGAGAGGTGGGGGGACACGCCCATCGTAGCTCCATAAATTCTAAAACCCAGGCCGTGACACCCCATTACCCTCCGTACGCCGCTCGTTTTCTGGTTTCCGGTATTCTAAGCATTGCCTCACCTATGCTATCTGTAGACGTGTCCAAACTGATATACTTGTCATGTTACTTGGCAATGTATGATCAATTACCTATTACGTCACCGCAGCTGAAGTGTCAAGTCCAAGGCGCGCCGCAGGTGTGCTGGGTGGCATAACAGGGGGCCTGAGTGCCACTTGATCGCGCTCAATCGCAGATTGTCCGCGGACATGCACCGTTTTACTGGCCATTTTCCACACCAAATGAACCGAGTAACATGAAGCACTCCATTCATTGTGGAGCCGGTTCTTTGAGCGGTCTGCGGTTAAAGCGCTCGAGTAGTTATTTTTCTACAGCACGGCCTCGCTATTGTTGTTTATAAAGGTGCTTTGGTTTTTGGCGGAGATACCCACGGAAATCTAGCCGAACTGGCTAGAGGAATGTCGGCGGTACGTGAGCCGGGCCGAGGCTGTTTGATTATAAATGTGGCAGTTTTGTCAAATAAATTAAAACATGATAATGATGCTTTTGATACGGAGGAAGGTTTCCACTTACACCCCGGCATAACATTCTTTAGGAGTATAGTATAACACATTATGTGGACAAATAATTGTGGGAAGAATGTGTTCGTTTTTGAAATAACAACTTAAAAGTTTGTATATCTTGAACATTGTTGTTGTTGTTGATGATGGTGATGGTGGTGGTGATGGTGGTGGTGACGATGGCGATGGCGATGATGATGATGATGTGGTGGTGGTCATGTGAAAGTTGTTTAAAAAACCCCCAAAAACCCAACAACAATACTTTGTTTTTAAATTCCATCAAAAACAAAAGCAAACAAACATGCAAGCAAGCAAGCAAGCAAAACGCAAGTCAAAGTGGCTTCATTAAAGTGAGTGACATTAAATATAATTAAACGCTTTTAATAAAACCAAAATCTAAAAGCATATACTGTATCTCTTTTTAAAACAACTAAAACAGGCCACTGACATAGGCGTTTGAAAATACTGAGTGTGCGTGTGTGTGTGTGTGTGAGAGAGAGAGAGAGAGAGAGAGAGAGAGAGAGAGAGAGAGAGAGAGAGAGAGAGAGAGAGAGAGAGAGAGAGAGAGAGAGGTCTTGGGCGCAGTAATATATTAATTCGCTTTTCATCAAAGGACGGCAATAAATAATATTCACAGTTGGGGACCAGTGCTGTCTGCCCTGCTCCAACCCCCCACCCCTGCTTCCGACGCGTAAGATTAAGGCTTATATTTTATCACCCTTGACATTTTTCCGTTGACGTCTTTTGACCCGAGGATAAGTACGAAAACATCCGATCGAAGACGTAAGATAAATCGATATCCAATAACTCGACGGTGATTACTATAACAGGTCAACACCCAGATCTCCTCGCTGTTCCAAGACATTTTTTGTCCAGTGACCGTTATATAATTGGAGCTCAATACGGGGTCAGGTATTCGGTCTATTATTTACAAAATTGACAATGTTGATCGCTTTAGATTCGACGGCGCCTCCAAGACGCGGGAGTTCCACGAATGAGCCTTAAACAAACTCCAAAGTGTCGACAATTTGACCAAATCGTCTGTGGAACTCCCAAAACTCTGAACCGACTCTGTATGATTTTATTTTCTTCTTCTTCTTTTCTATATGTAGACGCTTGTTCCTTTTGAATTCATTTTTATTTTTTGTAATGCTGCTTTGACCGATGTCTTTATTGGAAATAGCAACATGACATGTCTGTCCAGGGTCGTAGGTAACTGACCCTTCCGCGACATTTTCTGAACTTGATCTTTTTTATCATTATAAAACGCTTTGAGCATATAATATGACATGAGATTACAGTCTGCCTTCTTTAAACTAGTTTTCTTTTCTTTCTATGACAACAGACAGAAGCGTCTGTTGATGTATACTAATTATATTATTATCATGGCGACCCCATAGGTTGTATACCACCAAATCAAATGACATAGACGAAAATAAAGTTGAAGGTTTTTTTGTTTAACGACACCACTAGAGGACATTCATTTACTAATCATCGGCTATAGGATGTTAACCATTTTGTAATTTTTACATATAATGTTAAAGTGGAAACCCGCTACATTTTTCCGTTGGTAGCATAGGATTTTTTTTACTTAAAGCTGGTAGGTACAGGGTTCGCAGCTCGGTACATGCTCCCACCCAGAGCGAGTTCTTAAGGGTAGCTCAATGGTTAGGTGTAAGGCCACTACACCCACTTCTCTCTCACTAATCACTAACAATTAACCCACTTTCAAGGACAGACAGCCCAGATAGCTGAGGTGTGTGCCCAGGACAGCGTGCTTGAACCTTAATTGGATAAAAGCACAAAAATAAGTTAAAATAAAATGAAAATTAATATATGCATCATTTCAGACATGATAGCACATACTCCGGCCTTTGATATACCAGTCGTGGTGCACTGACTAGAACGAGAAATAGCCCAATGGGCTCAACGACGGGGATCGATCCTAGTCCGACCGCGCATCAAGTGAGCGTATTACCACTGGGCTACATCCTGCCGTTAGACGACAATAGTAACACATATGGCTAAAACTGGTAAACGCAGCGTTTCAGTCAACATATACACTATGTGTATAATATATAGTACCATCTCTCAGGCCAATCTGCTCGTTTCAGACAGCCCAGTGGTAAAGCGCTCGCCTGATGCGCGGTCGGTCTGGGATCGATCCCCATCGGTGGACCTACTGGGCTGTTTTTCTCGTTCCAGCCAGTGCACCACGACTGGTATATCAAAGGCCGTGGTATGTGCTCTCCTGTCTGTTGGATGATGCATATAAAATATCACTTGCTACTACTGGAAAAATGCAGCGGATTTCCTCTCTAAGATTATACATGTATGTTAAAATTACCAAATGTTTGACATCCAATAGCCGATGATTAATAAATCAATGTGCTCTATTAGTGTCGTTATACGGACAGACCCAACTTTCAACCCGTGAAAAGTAACACTAAGTTTAGTTAATCTACAAACCTGTAACACGTTTGGATAAAGTTACAATTGAGTGAAACATGAGTCTGTTATTTTGAATTGGTGAAATACCCTTTAAAAATAGATTAAAACTCGACTCCATAACTATTATTTCTCAGACGCACGTGCGTTTTTTAAAATATGAGAAATGCATTTTGTGATATTAAAAACACCAGGATGAGCAAAAGCTCTTCGAGTGTACGGAAAGTGATAAACTAAACCATAAAATTTAAGTAAAGTATGATTTCAGTTGTCAAAAACGGCTATAATAGTAAACAAAACAAAAAAAATATATTCTTTAGTGTTTAAAAACTAGGATATGTCGCTTTAAACAAAATAAACAAACGTTTTAGACATACCGGAAAGCGGCTCTGACTACCCCAGTTCTGAACAAGATTTGTCATCCTGTTTTAGTAGGATCCTAGGGCCGTACCCTCCGGGAGGCAGGGGAGCAATAGCTCCCCTGAGATTCTAACTTTTTTTTTTTACTCCAAAAAATAGCATACTCATCTCAGGATTTAATTTGTATAGTGTTTCATTTGTTTATAAAAAGTAGTGCCCCCCCCCCCCCCTAGGATTTTGATCAGGGTACGGCCCTGGACCCTGTACATGTTCCAATCATAATTGGATCGGGACATTGACACTAGTAAAAACAATTACATTAAAAAATATTTTACGGCCACGAACACTGTCACATTTATCACCAAATAATAATGAATACTAATGACTATTATCTAGAATGTATTTTTCTGTCTCATCTATGAATTTTATTTAATTCAAATTTATTGCGGTTTTTGGTTATTGTTGGTTAATTGGCTTGTTTTTTGTTTTTTGTTTTGTTAGGATTTTTAAAAGTAGTTTTTTATAAAAAAAATTAAGTGTTTGTTTTTTGGGGTTTTTTTTTTTTTTGGGAGGGGGGGGGGGTTGGTGGGGGAGAGTTCAGTTGTTGTTGCTGTTGTTGGGGTTTTTTGTTTTTGTTTTTTGTTAATGTTTTTTTTTGTAATGTAAGACTCATATTAAGTGTAAAACAGAATGAAGATAAACAAAACCATTAAAAGTTAAACCCGGTCCTTCGACACAACGCTAAAGTCATACGTATATCTTATAAGCATTATTTCATATATCATGTACGTTATCCCCTTTAAAATATAAAACCAAAGCAAGAAAAACTAAAACATTGATTCTAAACCCTACTCTTGAAGATGGTATTGAGTACACCATAATTATTTCATAGCTAAATATCTTCTATTTACAAAAAGATGAAAAGTTGAATTACTGGCGGAATTAGCGATGTGCCAAGAGAAGAATAGAAACAATAGGTTTTCTCGTTAATCTGCCGATTGTAATTACGAGTTCATTGTAGTCGGTGGTGACACTATGACCCCATGTCAGTGGCAAGCATGCCCACAAAAGATGTCTGAAAGAAGGAATTATTTGCAAAATAAATCTCTGTTTGTTCAAGCGCCCGTATATCCGGCACAGAGGCTAGCCGGAACACGACTGCTAAATCGGTGTGTGACTTGGGATATTGTTAACATCAAGGCAAGACACCGGGGTCGACCCGCAAAGCCGTTCTCACGGGCTCTCGCGAGAATCCGCGAGCAGGTAGAACATTTGCACCTTCACCAGCGGAGAGTTCATTCATCTTTCTCTCGCTTCAGCTGCAGACAGCGCCGGAAGTAGCCGGCTTCTGACAATTCCGTACAAGGCACGAGACATTTTTCGGAAACATCAATGGCCAAAATGATCCACTCTCTCCCCCACTTGGTTACGTTCTCGCTACCCGTGCAAACACGCGTCTCGTGCGGGGACAGTTGACCACTGTAACTTTTGTAATTTCCACCTTTCAACTTTGCTGTCCACAGAACTTTTGACCCTGTTACTCAACATATATCTGTGTTGACGGTGTTTTTGTCACGTTTCATTTTCTTGACATTTGCGAGTATTATGGTCTACTGCGTAGATTCTTTGTTCAAGCTTTCAAATTAAAACACAAAAACATCATTTTAGCAGTTTCGATTATACGCAACATTGGCTTCTCTTTAGTATTCGGTGTCTTTGTTCTAGTCAAATATTATTAAAGGTTCTGTTAATCTCTAGAATATACAGCAATGGATCCAACACATTAATGACATCCTGCTAAAAGTTTCATTACATCCAATATCTGAGTGATAGTGATTGGTAAACTTGTTTCATAATGATCGGGCATAATAGTATGTATATTTTTGTATATCTTTTGTGAAAAGCAAAATTATATTAAACGCCGTACATATACGTAACGTTAATAGTAAAATATTGCGATTATTACATTTTAAAGTTTTAATTTTATAGTACAAACTACATTGTTTGACTTGATGACCTTACCTACTGGACTGCCGAATAACATATACTATGAATTCAGTTTGTATATATAGAAACGATTTTGACCTATAATTACATGAGTAGTAAAACACATTTTCTTACACGCCCAGTACAAAGAACACGTGATATCACACAACAATATTCCACATGTTGGTGATTCATTCTAAGACCTTTAGATCTCAATATAAGATCAATATTATGTAACGGCCATTCATGGAATATTCTGTATAATTGTGCAAGCTGACTTCTAACACAATGACTAGAGCCAACGAAGAACGTCTAGAATCGGAACTAATAGGACAGTGACCAAGAGAGAAGTTCAAAAGATGATGTCGACACCATGAGTTTGTGAAAGTGGGACCACTGGCAATCTTTATAAGGAAAGGAAAGGAAATGTTTTATTTAACGACGCACTCAACACATTTTATTTGCGGTTATATGGCGTCGGACATATGGTTAAGGACCACACAGATATTGAGAGGAAACCCGCTGTCGCCACTTCATGGGCTACTCTTTTCAATTAACAGCAAGGGATCTTTTATATGCACCATCCCACATACAGGATAGCACATACCACGGCCTTTGATATACCAGCCGTGGTGCACTGGCTGGAACGAGAAATAGCCCAATGGGCCCATCGACGAGGATCGATCCCAGACCGACCGCGCAGCAAGCGAGTGCTGTACCATTGAGCTACGTCTCGCCCCTGGTAATCTTTATAAAAAAATAACTTTACTAAAATGTTGCACGAATGTCTTTGTAAAATGATTAAAAGTTTTAATTATTAAACATCAATGATGCGTCTTAATAAATTGTCTAGTATATAGTGTCCCCTTCCCTCCTTACCCCCCCCCCCCCTCCCACACACACACACACAGAGACATACATACACTCTTCCAACCATGCCGACAAAATCCCTCCTTACGTCTCTGGAGTTACAAGTGTAGATTAGGTTGTAGAGTCTTGTTTACCTGTTGCTTTGTTGGGAATTTCGCTTGTTAGTTTTTATTCTTGCCGTGGCGTCTACACTACAAGCCCACGTACAGGTCCTGACATGGCGTGGGAGGCAACTCGGGTAAATATTGGACTGCTGAAAATGCAAACTGCACTGACCTTACTACGGCCTGCAGGATGTCAGTCACAGGAAGCGAAGAAGTAACTATTTTACTAATGACTACATGGTGGCGCTGTCTTTGTACGGAAAGGTAGTCGAAAAAAGGAATGTGTATCGTATCTAATTACACCCCAGCACATTGTCGTCAGAGAGTCTGCCCACGACATGGAATGAGTAATGGAGTGGTGGCTTGTCAATTAACAAAAATGGATATTATATACATGTGTAATGTATTTTCTATCGAACGGGATGACACTTACCACGGCATTTGACACACCATTGGTGGACGGCTCCTTTTTTTTTTCAGATTGTAATTTGCCGTGTATGTAATAGAAGTGAGTGACGGAAGGAAGGAAATGTTTTATTTAACGACGCACTCAACACATTTTATTTACGGTTATATGGTGTCAGACATATGGTTAAGGACCACACAAATATTGAGAGGGAAAACCCGCTATCGCCACTTCATGGGTTACTCTTTTCGATTAGCAGCAAGTGATATTTTATATGCACCATCCCACAGACAGGATAGCACATACCACGGCCTTTGATATACCAGTCGTTGTGCACTGGCTGGAAAGTAAGTTACGGTGTTATGATATATTTGCAATGATGTACATAAAATTACGGTTTAAGACAACCTGGACCCATATGTTATAAACTATATTAAAGCTACAATATGGTGAAACCGTCGTAGGATATGGCGCGTGTCGTAGTGACGGTTTTATGATATCGTAACGCTAAGATAGCTTCCAATGAATGAATGAATGAATGTTTAACGATGCCCCAACACAAAAAATACATCGGCTATTGGGTGTCAAACTTTGATAAGTGCAAAAATAATGTGATGATAAACATCAAGTTAAAAATTCAACAGTTAAATAAAGATAGCTTCCAAACTCTCTACGTAGGATCTTACTATACGCATGTTTTGTGGAACTATAATATTTATAAATGCTATTCATGAAAACAAAGAACATCCATCGACACGTGAATGTTGTAACAGATATGATTTTTAATAATGATGCTTGAAATCATAAATCTGAAGAACAAAACTGTTATCCGTGATCAAGACCGTATCTCTGCACAATGCAGAGTCTAATGGGCATTTGGCAAAATAGTGGTTTATTCCTTGAATGTATCTAGTGCATTGTTTATAGGAGGACAGCCACTCCCGAAGAAATCCTTTACTAGACAATACATCTGTCTGGCCGCCACAAAGATGACTACCACAAAGATGACTGCCACTCCTAGACTAGTGTACTAAATCAAAACTAGCACAGGACTGGGCTTATTGGAATAAATGAATATGGTTCGGCTTCAGATAATACAGCATTGTAAATAACAAGACGCCCAGCAAACACGACAAGGCAGAATATACTCAAAGAGGTGTTCACACAGGGCAGATCTTGGCATAATGTTCAAACCAACGGCCTTAAGAGTGGTGGGTACTGGGTTCTCTCACCGATTTCTCTCTTACTAAAAACTACAAAGTACTAGTAATCATTAACCCTTGGCATAGACAGACAACACAAACAGCTAATGTATGTGCCCAGAATAGCGTGCTTGAACCATAGGTACACATAACTACAGAAATAAATTAAGACATTTTTAGAAACGTAATTTACTTTTTTTTTTTTAAATACCTATTTTAATATTTTTGTTCTGTACTGAGTATACATCGAAGCTACATGTCCAGGACATAGTTTAATGATCAGTGAGTCGGAATGAATGAATGAATGAATGTTTAACGACACCCCAGCACAAAAATACACATCGGCTATTGGGTGTCACAAATGGTAGGAACATGTATATGAAAATATTATTTATATATATTTATGTAAAACCACAGTGTTCAGTGAGTCGGTGTAAGGGGTGTAAGGGCCATAAACCTTTCCACTGAACTCACTTTCGGCTAGACAAGAGTGTGTTCAGGACGGCGAGCGCCTGAGGACAATTTGACTGGTACCATCGTCTACTATCATACCACTTTCCTTTAACATTAAGCGACCGCTCGAACATCGAAGCTACATAATACTTGCATATAAGTTGTACATGTCTGTCCAAGACATATTTTAATGGTCAGTTCGACAGATGTTGATGTAGTGGCCTTAAACCTCTCCACTGAACTTACTTTGGGTTAGACTTGAAGCGTGTTCAAGAGGGCGGGCGTCTGCGAACAAAATTTTACTGGTACCGTCATTTTGTATCATATTACATCCCTAAACCAGCCTAGCGAGCGATCGCGACATGCCTCCAGTACCGGGTTTCAAGCCCGGTATCTACCAGCCTTGTTTAATCATTACTCCACCGATAAGGGTAGGATAATCTAAAATACCTAAAACTGTTACTATAAATAGAGTATGATCACAAAGCTGAGTACCGGCCTCGGTGGCGTAGTGGTTAAGCCATCGGACTACAGGCTGGTAGGTACAGGGTTCGCAACCCGGTACCGGCTCCAGCCCAGAGCGAGTTCTTAAGGGCTCAATAGGTAGGTGTAAGGCCACTACACCCTCTTCTCTCTCACTAACCAACTAACAACTAACCCACTGTCCTGGACAGACACCCCAGATAGCTGAGTTGTGTGCCCAGGACAGCATGTTTGAACCTTAATTGGATATAAACACGAAAATAAGTTGAAATGAAATGAAACGCTGAGTGGTCGTTCTCTCTCTCTCTCTCTCTCTCTCTCTCTCTCTCTCTCTCTCTCTCTCTCTCTCTCTCTCTCTCTCTCTCTCTCTTCGGTCATTAGTTTGAAAATTCTCATGTCCTTCTAAATTTCGGTCTTCGGCCCTGAGCTTCCCGTTGGACGTGTCTTTAGGAAGTGTCATATTCACAAAACCAACACGAGGCGTGAATATATTGATGTATTGTGTCAATCTTGCAGGACCTGAAGGGACAACTGTCATGTCTGACTGTTTACCCAGCATACACTGGGCCAGTTCTCTTCTCGTGTTGTCTCTCGTGACATTGATCAGCGCTTTCGACGCGCTCAAAATGTTGACCGGTTAGCAAAAAAAATCTAACCATCGTGTCTTTTGCTATATTTACAAATAAATAATAAGAGAAAACTATTTCTCGAAACATACGAATTTTATAGATTTGCACAGACATTTCTTTAAACAAGCCAGCTTGTGAATCGTTATATGAGTGAAGAAAAAAATATTTTTTTGTGTATATTTAATGATGGAACTGTCTAACAACAAATTCAAGCATTGCAAGTTTTTTTGTAGGTTTGTTTTTCAAGCTATTGTAAACAGGTTTTAAACTACATGTATAACATTATACAAAGGGCAAGATCTAACAAAAATTATTGTGAAGAAAATATTAAGCGAAACTATGGAAGCTGATAATATGTACATACCCCATAAAAATCAAGCAACTAATGTTTTTTCTCCCAACTGTATATATATATATATATATATATATATATATATATATATATATATATATATATATATATATGCGACTTAAACAGTATTAGTAATATGCCATACATACATACCTGAGGCAAAACATCCCAAAATATCAATACAAACATTGAACAAGTTTTATTGTAATTTAAAATATATAGATAATAAATGCTCTCTCTTTCTCTCTCTCTCTCTCTCTCTCTCTCTCTCTCTCTCCTCCTCTCTCCTCTCTCTCTCTCTCTCTCCTCTCTCTCTCTCTCTCTCTCTCTCTCTCTCTCTCTCTCTCTCTCTGTGTGTGTGTGTGGTATATTATATTATATTTATTTGTTGGATATACCCAAAATACTGTCACATGACGCCTTAGAATATATTTAAAGACTATAGGTTAGAGAGAGAGAGAGAGAGAGAGAGAGAGAGAGAGAGAGAGGAGGAGAGAGAGAGAGAGAGAGAGAGAGAGATGGTTGGAGTATATTACATGCACATACAGTTGTAGTTCTCCTTAGAATAGCCTTTAACATATTTAGGTATTTCAAAACAAAAAAGGTTTATTCTTTATCTAATTATTTATAGTTAAAGTTGGCATAAAATGTCATATTGAACTGGATGCGATCATATATACTTTACTTCGGCAAAGAAAAAGCATAAATTAAAAATAATTGTATTAAATCCATATAATATTTATTTGTAAGCTGATACTCTTTTTTATGGCGTTGAGATCGCTAAGTACACATTGTAATTATAATAAATGTAGTATATAACAACGGACGTACACATCCGAGGAGTGTAAGAACGTTTTACAGCATGGCATGCGTACAATATTATTATTTTTAATATAAGCTTAAGAACAGTAATGATAACAAATTAAGTCTTGCTATTTTCTACTTACCTTCATAACCTTGTCAGAACAACCTGTGGATTTTGTCTTGTGCAAAGTTAGGGACATTCCCGAGTTTGCTGCATTGTAAGATGTTTCCGACTAATAAAATACTTCTACGATTAAACTTACATATTAAATACATTTTCTTGTTTAGAATATTAGCGTCTGTATATTCAATGTGATTTCTGGTCGTCTTAATATTTGTAAGAAGCCCAAACTGGATTTTGTCTAAATATTTTTTAGAAAATAAAATGAAAATTAACCTAGTACAAATATTAAAACGACCAGAAACACGTTTAATATACAGCCACTAATATTCGAAACAAGAAAATATATTTAATATGTAAGTTTAATCGTAGAACTATTTTATTAGTCGATAACATCTTAAAACATTGCAGCAAACTCGGGAATGATTTTATCTTTGAGATTCAGCTTGAGAAACGCAAGAAAAGAAAAGAAAAACATAAGTAAAGCAAAATAAGTATTTAAAGATCACAGAGTATCCCAGATACAATATCTGAGATTTTGGCATCATCGGATATTTATTTAACCGCGTATATCTATTTAACTTTTAATGTATACCATATTTTTCATTAACCTTAACACTAATCTCAAACTAAAGAACTACTCAATTTACGGCTTTTTTTAATGAATCATATTATTTAAAAGAGTATTTATACAATGTTGCAATGCTTGAGATGGTCTTTAAGTCAGATATCATGTTCGTGTTGTGTTGCTCAGGAACAAAAGGCAAAGGGAGTTACAATAAACATATGACACGTCTGCCATAAACTTAAATTGTACGAACATGTTTGGTTATTTACCAAAATCTTTACCAAGCAAACTCTCTGTATTGTCAGTGAGAGTCTGGCGGCATTAAAACGGCTTGACAACATTGCACGGTAAACAGTCATGTGCGGGCGGCGACACGCGGTGGATTGTCTCCTCTTGCGTGGCCTCCAAGGACAAAAAGGTTGTCATAAAAGCGAATCCGTCATCACCGTGGGTTAGAAGTAACTTGTGTCGTGGCAGTGCTAGACCAGTTTATGCGTTTTAAGGGGAAACGATACTATCGCACTATATTTGGCGGCGGTAGACTAACAGAACGACAGTGACTTGACGTCACTAAGGATAGGTTTAACGCTGAAACATACACAATGACGTAACAGAAGACCGTCCATCTATATAGGCTATAGCCATAGTTTGCTTTTAGTTTACAAAACATGTTTTCTTATATATAATTTTAGTTTTTGTTGCCGTACCATGATCAAAATCCGGGGGGGGGGGGGGGGGGGGGGGGGCACCACTTTTTATAAACAAATGAAACACTATATAAATTATACCCTGAGTTGTGTATGCTATTTTCTGGAGTAAAAAAAAAGAAGAAAAAAGTGAGATTCTCAGGAGGGCAACTCCACCCCCTGCCCCCCGGAGGGTACGGCCCTACAGAAACATTCTGCTGATCCCACCTTTTGGTGCGATGGGTCCCAGGATCGGGTTTTTTCTCTAGTACCCCACGACTGAAACACCTATGGGAAGTACAAATAACAGATCCCTTGCTGTCTTGTCGTTAAGGGTAACCTATGTGGTGGTGGCAGATTTACACGTTTTCTATCGACCAAACGTCGAAATAGCCATATTATGTTAGACACAAATAGCCGTAGTTTAAAATGTGCTGAGGTGTAGTTAAAAATATTATTTTCGTTTTCTTTCGAATCTTATGTCCGATTGGTATGCTTATATATTTTATGTGTTAACCTAACAAATCTTTAAATTCAAAAGTTTGGCATGTAATCCTTTTAGCAGTATAAGATTGTTTATTCCAATATGTTGCCACGGTATAATACTATTGTAAATAGAAAATGATTAATCCATATTTTAATAAAGGCGAGTTTAGGACGTCTGTGGAAATTATACCTATACAAAGAAAGAAAGAAATATTTTATTTAACGACGCACTCAACACATTTTATTTACGGTTATATGGCGTCAGACATATGGTCAAGGACCACACAGATACTGAGAGAGGAAACCCGCTGTCGTCACTTCACGGGCTACTCTTTTCGATTAGCAGCAAGGGATCTTTCATATGCATTATCCCACAGACAGGGTAGTACATACCACGGCCTTTGTTATACCAGTCGTGGTGCACTGGCTAAAACGAGAAATAGCCCAATGGGCTCACCGGCGGGGATCGATCCCACACCGACCGCGCATCAAGAGAACGCTGTACCACTGGGCTACGTCCTGCCCTCTATACCTATAGAGTATATATGCACATTCATTACGAACGACACAACCGTTATCCGTGATCAAGACCGTATCTCTGCACACATCGGCCTCGGTGGCGTCGTGGCAGGCCATCGGTCTACAGGCTGGTAGGTACTGGGTTCGGATCCCAGTCGAGGCATGGCATTTTTAATCCAGATACCGACTCCAAACCCTGAGTGAGTGCTCCGCAAGGCTCAATGGGTAGGTATAAACCACTTGCACCGACCAGTAATCCATAACTGGTTCAACAAAGGCCATGGTTTGTGCTATCCTGCCTGTGGGAAGCGCAAATAACAGATCCCATGCTGCTAATCGGAAGAGTAGCCCATGTAGTGATTCTTAACCATATGTCTGACGCCATATAACCGTAAATAAAATGTGTTGAGTGCGTCGTTAAATAAAACATTTCTTTCTTTCTTTCGTATGTCTGCACAATGAAGAGTCGAATGGTGTGACGGAACATGCTCTTAATTTTGTTTTCGCCTGTGGCGATATTAATTGTTTTAGAGGGCCGTGTGCAGTTCCAATATGCACTTAAGCCCAGGTGGGTACTTTGTTACGTGATACCTCTGCGCGACGGCTGTGTGCAGTTTCTATAACACACCCAGCCCAGTTGCGGAGGCCGTGTGGCCAGTAGTTACGTAATACCTCCGCGCGACCATGGAATTTCTAGCGAACTGGCGACATTAAGTCTGACCATCTGAGAAAAAGAATACCGCTTGGTCGCTGTGGAAATAGCACTTGTAGGGATTCGGTGCCGCGATGTACCCCCAGGCGATATTCGGCTTTTATGATAAATAGCTAGGGTTTTAGACATATCGGAGAGAAACATAGGAAGGCTTCCAGGGATCGCTGTCCGGACTGGTAATTATATATTTTCTGCTCTGTTGTATAACCTTGATGTGATTGATGTGACTTTAAATATTTTAATACTGTATTATACCAATATTATTTAGACGGTGCTGCCGGTCATCTGACGCAGTAAACTGTAGGCTCACTGATCTAATATATATAAAAAGCTTAACCAGTCATCCTAGAGGACCTAGGTAAACTGTAGGTTATTGTCTTTATTGTGATAGGTACCAGTATTAAGTCTGTATTACAAGGTTATTGAATGAGTAGTAAGGGTTAATTAAAAATGAACCAGTTAGGAATAGAGTTGTAATTCCTTTATTAATTAAGTTCCCCTGGAAGCGTTTCTCAATTATGACACGTGTGGGTGTTGTGTCACGGTGAAGTGATTAGCATATTGTGTAAACTAGACACCTAGAGATTAACTAATTAAGTGATCAGTTCTGGGTTGTTAACATCAGCTAATACCTTAGGAGATATAAGGACAATTATTATCCAGGAAGTTTTTGGTGATAGTCCTGTTATGGAAGACAGTGAGATTGTTCCAGAGATAGAGATAAATGAGTTAAGTGTGGAACAACAATTAGCTTTTAAAAAGCTTGAGTACGAAAGAGAAGAACGTGCATTAGATAGAGAGAGAGTTAGAGAGAGAGAAGAGAGAGAAAGAGAGAGAGAGAGAGAAAAAGAAGATAGAGAGAGAGAGAAAGAGAAGGAAGGGATAGAGAAGAGAGAGATGGAGAGAGAGAAGAGAGAGATAGGGATAGAGAATTCCAGTTGGCAAAATTAAAAGTGGAACATGAGTTAAAGTTGAATACTGAAGAAGTTAGACGGGCAGCCGGAAATGGTTTTAACATGTCGGAGGCTTATAGATGAGTGCCTGTATTTGATGACCAGGAGGTAGATATGTTCTTCCAACTTTTTGAACGGGCCGCTAAGCAGCTAAATTGGCCGCAGTCTAAGTGGACATTGTTAGCCGTGTCTAAGTTTAAGGGGAAGGCTAGTGTAGCTGATAATTCAATGAGTGATGAGCGAGCAAGTCAGTACGACCTAGTTAAGGCGGCAGTGTTGAGGGCGTATGAATTGCGACCTGAGGATTATCGTTTACGGTATAGCGAGTTGAGAAAAACGCAGGGTCAGTCTTATAGTGAGTTTGTGGCTAAGAAGGCAGGGATGTTTGATAAATGGATGGTGTCTCATCAGGTGGAGTCATATACCGAGTTACGGGAGTTGTTGATCTTACAGGACATTAAAAATGGATTACCAGTTAGCTTACGTATTCATTTAGAGGATCGTGATGTCAAACAGATAGAGGAGGCAGGCATAGTGGCAGATGACTACGTGTTAATACACAAAGCTCAGGCAGTACAGGGTAGCTCTATACAACAGGGTGATCAGAAGACATTTCAGCCAGGGTTTTCCCGGGAAAGTAACTATCGGGGAGAGTCATCTAGTTGGTCAGCTAGTCAGGCAAGAGATGCACCTGGTGGGCAAAGTAAGGATAGGCCTGCATTATCAGCCAATGCACGAACCTTTTGTCCACATTGCAGTTACTGTAAAAAGGATAACCATCTTGTCGGGGACTGTTTTAAAAGAAAACGCGATAATGCGCAAGTGCTCGGTTTAGTGAGGTCAGCTCCGTTAGCGAGAGAGTTAATGGTTAGTCCCATGGCAGTGGAAGTAAACCCGTATGTATCCACTGGTATGGTTTGTGATGTGAAACAAGAATTGAGTCCTAAGGCAATATCAATCTATCGAGATACCGGGTGTAGTCAGTCGCTGATCACGTCGGAGTGTTTAGCTGGTATTGAGAATTCAGATACAGGACGTAGTTTGGCTTTAACCTCGGTTACTGGAGAAAATATGGTTGTCCGGTTACATAACGTTTTCTTGTGTTCGAAGTTTGTGACGGGACCAGTCATTATGGGTGTTGTAAAGGACTTGCCTGTTGAAAACATAGGAGTTTTGTTGGGTAATGATTTGACATAGTCAGTGTCGTCAGCCAAAATGTGATCAATTATTAATTAAAGAGAGCCCTTTACCAATAGAAGAGAGTGAGGTTGATGAGATTAGATATCCTGCGTGTGTAAAGACTAGGGCTATGGCCAGTATGGTAACACGAGACCCAGAGGATATTTGTGATTTGTCTGATACGTGTGTGAGTCATGAAATTGGAGTGGATGAGGTTATCAGTAAAATGGTAGATAAGTCAACTGAGGAATTAAATGTGGTGGAACCTGTTGATCTCCCGCAGAGGGGAATTGAACCAGTTGTGTTTGATAGAGGGGATTTACCTTGTAATAGACAAAGAGTTAATTCTAGAGCAGGGGGCTGATGCAAAATTGTTGGCAGCTCGCACTACATTGTTAACAGAGGGTGAGACGGAGGATCAGATGTCAGGTAATGATATCCACAAGGGAGTATTAATGAATAAGAGAGTTAGAGATAGGAAGGCTAGGAAGCAACTGAGCCATGCTCAGAGCAAAATAAAATCAGTGGGATAGGAAGACTAGGAGTCGGGAGTTTAAACCAGGGGATAAGGTGCTGCTGTACCTTCCCATTAAACGGGGTTCATTGCAGAACAGGTATTTCGGGCCCTATGTTGTGCACAAACGGGTTAATGAGACAGGGTATGTGATAAACACTCCTGATAGGGTTAGGAAAAGTAGGTATTGTCACATCAATTTGCTAAAAGGTTATTTTGACAGACTGCCGATAGTTCCAGTGATACCTGTCCAAATTGGGAGTCACTCAATTTCCTGTGATGACGTCAAGACTGCAGAGAGAAAATTAACCAACAGCCAGATTCTAGCGAGAAAAGTTGACTACGCTGATACAAGACAATGTTTCCAATTGTCAGGACCTTCCAACGGTTACCAATACCTTAAGCCAGGATGTGCGCTTGGAACCCAACGCTACACCGATTCGACAGCATGCCTATCGGAGAAAACCTGGAAAACGTGCGACACTGAAAAAGAAGGAAACGAAGTTCCAGTGGTCAGATGAATGCGAGAAGTCATTCAACCGTCTCAAGCAGATGCGCTACTCGTCTCCCGTGATGGCAGCGCCAGACTACCGAATGCCTTTCAAGCTAGCTGTGGATGCCAGTGACGTGGGAGCTGGAGCTGTGCTGTTCCAGGAAGACGAAAATGGACTGGACCATCCTGTAAGTTTCTTCTCCCAAAAGTTTGACAAACACCAGGTGAACTATTCCACTATAGAGAAGGAAGCTTTGGCCATGGTACAAGCTCTGAAGCATTTTCAGATCTACGTGAAATCGGCAGTGCATCAAGTGGTGGTCTTTACTGATCATAATCCGCTTACCTTCATTCACAGAATGAAAGCCACCAACCAGAGAGTTTTGAGATGGAGTCTTCTTCTGCAAGAATACCCAATTACCATTGAACATATCAAGGGCACATTCAAGGTAATCGCTGATGCCCTGTCCCGAAGTTGAACGTTATGATAATGTGTTGACATTCTTGATTTCTGTTTTGTTTATATATTTTTTATTTTTATACCAGGGACTCAGAGACTCAGTGTGATTACTGGTAGTCACCTTATTATTACATGTGTTATAAATGCCCGGATGCGTCGGTTAACACACTTTTGTTTTAATGTAGTATATTTCCCTATTCCTAGAGGGTGTACACTACCAAATCAAATCCCATAGACGACAATAGTAACATATACGGCTAAAACTCTTACCTGCAACGTATCAACCGACATAAACGCCACAGATATAAATACTACCACCCCTTACACTTAAAGTGAATCAGAAAAAAATGGGGGTCAAGCTGCTCGTTTCTGAGATAACGGGTAGCGTCTATGACTACCCTAGTTTCGCACAAAATTTGAGTACTTTTTTTTACAGGTACCCCATACATGTTTCAAGCACAAGGCTACTTGACACATTGGCACTAGATGAAATAAAATTGCACATTTATTTTACCCAGATGAAACTATTATTTTTTACAACCAACACACTGACATTTATAACCAATCACAGGACTTGTGGTGTTCACTTCGCTATCAAAAGTTCGGTGCAACTCGAACTTTGACCCAGCCGGAAGTTATTTGGTATTGTACTACCTATACTGATAACATACATTTTACAAAAAGTGTCCAGCTATGTGTCTTTATGACAACCAGGATCTGGTGTATTCTGACATAAACTGACAACCTCACTGAAACTGTTGTTTCTACAGTGCAACCTAATATAATGTACCCCTCAAAAAGCATATATATTGCATATAGTTTTGTACAAATGCAATATGTCATATTAAACAACAAAATGTTTTAAAATAAAACTCCTGAAGATATTTACTTTCAGTTGGCTGTGTGTACTCAGGTATATATGTAGAGACAACAAAGATAGTCAGAGTACCTCTACCCCTTTAAAGAATTCCATTAAAACACATGCACTTGATTAACCCCTAGATTATGAAGACCTTAACAGGCACATCAAAGAAATATCAGTATTAAAAAAATACACTGTCTGAGGAAGGAAACACAAACATGACTGTACCTGTATGAAGTAATGACTTAATGTCCTGAACATTAGTGTTGGGAGGAAATCCTGTATGCTGGGTGTGGGTGTCTTCAAGTTACCAGGTGTGGGAATTTCGAATCCATCGGCCATGCTGATTTTCATAATGAACCATCAAAACCAATGGCAGCCACCAATATTCCTGACTATATTTTATTTATAGCCTACTGTAGTTGGAGGTTTTAATAGTTGTGATATCTGGAATAATCATGCAGCTTTAACACATTTATTTTTTATTAATTACCGAAAAAAACTGTTTTTAAATGACAAAATTACCCGAACATCTATTTTCTTGCATTATTTTCTAATCCGGATGAATACAATATGTACATTAGATGTATTCCTACAATCTGTAATCCAGCATTTTATTTAGCTAGTAACATTAGGTAATACAGCTTTAACAATAAAATAAATTATCAACTTAATCCAAGGCAGATAATCAAATCTGAAAAAATTGGTTCTGAATCTAGTATAAACTCAAAATGCTTTTCATGAGAGCTAACTAAGTGATTATTAAGAAACAAAAATGATCTGGAGATCTAAGTATATGTTTAACAACCTTATTGTTATGTACAAATAAGAACAGAAGGCACAATAGTGACAACAAATTTAATTATGTTTTTGGCAAAGTTTTTCTTCAAATTTACTTTAAATTTTTTGCATAAAACTACAAATTTGTCTAAAATATAACTTAGCACCCTATAAATATGTCAAAATGACAATAAAAATCAACTTTGTTATTAAAATCTTAGTTCAGGTTGCCTATATATAATACCATATTTAAGAGCAGTTGTATATGGCAAGTCAAATACCATGTAAAAAGAAATTATTGAAATCTTTACAGTATGAATTATAGGCCAAAACCAACTTTTCTTCAGTGCTAACTTTGATTCAAACTCCATTCAGAGCCATGTACAGAGATTATTGTCAAGGTCAAGGTCATTGTGAACTTGCATGATCGAGTGATGGCTAATTAATCAACCAGTATTGTTTAATTAAATAAAATGACAAAATCATAATATTTTTTATTATGCACTGAATATGTGCTATAGGGTGTACACTACCAAATCAAATCCCATAGACGACAATAGTAACATATACGGCTAAAACTCCTACCTGCAACGTATCAACCGACATAAACGCCACGGATATAAATACTACCACCCCTTACACTTAAAGTGAATCAGAAAAAAATGGGGGTCAAGCTGCTCGTTTCTGAGATAACAGGTAGCGTCTATGACTACCCTAGTTTCGCACAAAATTTGAGTACTTTTTTTTACAGGTACCCCATACATGTTTCAAGCACAAGGCTACTTGACACATTGGTACTAGATGAAATAAAATTGCACATTTATTTTACCCAGATGAAACTAATATTTTTTACAACCAACACACTCACATTTATAACCAATCACAGGACTTGTGGTGTTCACTTCGCTATCAAAAGTTCGGTGCAACTCGAACTTTGACCCAGCCGGAAGTTATTTGGTATTGTACTACCTATAGTAGAGGAAATATCCTTTTTGAGGTACATGCTCTTAATTTCTTTTCGCCTGTGGCGATATTAATTGTTTTAGAAGGCCGTGTGCAGTTCCAAATGCACTTAGCCCAGATGGGCAACTTGTTACGTGATACCTTTGCGCGACGGTCATCGAGCTTTTCTAATACACACCCAGCGCAGGTGTGGAGGCCATGTGGCTAGTAGTTACGTAATATCTCCGGTAGTGCTGTTTATGGCCAGGGGATTGCTCGCGGAATGGCGACAGCCAGTCTGACGATCAGAGAAAAATATGCCGGCGTGGTGGTTGTGGAAAATCCACATGATACGTGAGGTACCGCCTTGTACCCCCAGGCGACATTCGCTGTCTCTGAGAGTTTTGAATAAATAGCTAGGGTTTTAGAGATATCGAGGAGAAAGATAGGAAGGCTCCAGGGGATCGCTGTCCGTCCACTGAACGATCTGTATTAGTTCAGACGGGAGTTTGGTAAATATATATATATTTCTGCTCTGTGTATAACCTTGATGTGATTGATGTGACTTTAAATATTTTAATACTGTATTATACCAATATTATTTAGACGGTGCTGCCGGTCATCTGGCGCAGTAATCTGTAGGCTCACTGTCCTAAATAATTATAAAAAGCTTAACCAGTCATCCTGGAGGACCTAGGTAAACTGTAGGTTATTGTCTTTATTGTGATAGGTACCAGTATTAATTCCGTGTTACAAGGTTATTGAATGAGTAGTAAGGGGCAATTAAAAATTAACCAGTTAGGAATAGAGTGTAATTCCTTTATTAATTAAGTTCTCCTGGAAGCGTTTCTCAATTATCACACGTTATTGAACGAGTAATAAGGGTTAATTAAAAATTAACCAGTTAGAAATAGAGTGTAATTCCTTTATTAATTAAGTTATCCTGGAAGCGTTT
>NC_054702.1:66534849-66602349 GCF_016097555.1 Gigantopelta aegis
GCACTAAAAAAGGAGAAGATACCTTTGGAAACACAATTCTGGAACCATCAAACAGTCAGTGGGCATCACCGTTTTCTGATTCAAAAGGGAGATAACATTTCCGGGGGCCTGACCTACGTCGCGGAATCAAATCATCAAGGCAGATGCCTACCCTTACTCCGCCTTTAGATTGCATCGACCGATTGGACACGCGCAAACATCAAACCAAATTGGCCAATGAAGGTTTTTATGCCATTCCGTTAACGGAGGAAGCTAAGGTCTCCAACACAGACATTCCGGGTGACAGTTCAAATTCCACGGTCCACTATAGTTCCTAACTGGGAACATTTTATGGGTCCATATTCACTCTAGCAAAGGTAAATTAAAAAACAATTGTATTTTAAGGGTAAGCCTCTGGCTGTATTTTGCCCAGTTATTTTGATATTGCTCGCCTTTTGGGACAGGGGAATAGCGCAAGTGACAGCCGGATGAATCGGGAAGAACCCCTTTGGACCGGTACTCAGCCAGATGCGGTTTATAGCAAAAAAACTGAAGGAAATGTTCCCCAATTTTGGAGTGAAAATAAATGCTATATAATGTTGTTTGCAATGGTGATGTTGTTAGTGCCAACGGAACCCGTTTCTATGGGCCAATCTTCACTTTGGAAGTTGGGCATTTTAAATGGGTTTTCAAGGAGATGACATCGGTATGAGCCAAATTAAAACATAAATACGGTCTACCCAAAATATTAAGTTTGCAACCAAATGAAAATGTACTAGTGTAGATCCCTTATAAAAGGTAAATTTAATCGATGTGGTTTAGCCAAGTGTATGGGGGGCCCTATTTGGGTAAATATTGCAAACGTCAATTTTATCTATTTTTTATTTTTTTTTTTCTTTTTCTTTTATTTTTTAGGGGTGGTTGTCAAAATGATATTTAGTATACTTAATGAATAAATAAATTGATCTGGTGTTAACACTGGGTTTTCTTGTAAAGGTCAAAAATTCAATCACAAGGCAATATCCAAATTCACCCTAATTTCGTGATTTGGCATAATGCATTTTTTGAATGTCAGTATAAGACACCTTTTGATGGTATTGTAATAATAACATAGTTTCTACAGAATAAATTTGTATTGCCTTAATAAATTGGATTTCATGTGAAATATACAGAAAAAAACAGGATTTCAAAAACTTATATGAAAACATTGTTGCCCATGCAAACAATTGATGGAAAATAATATTTAAGAAACTAACTAGATAAATAAAGGCTTTCTTGGTTGTTTCCCCATATCAGAACTCCAACAAGGTCAACCATTACCAATATGGCGTTGGTTGAGACCATTATTGGTGGGGGATGACCAAGGAGGAACAATGGGAATGAATTTTATTGCATGGTTGGGGCATCATCTTTTGGGGTATTGGGTTAGGTTTTAAGTTACCATGGTCTAGTTAGCTTTCCATGGTTGTTTAAATGACCCAAATTATCAAACGGACTTTCAAACCAAGTTTGGACAAAACGGTCACAACTTTAAGGTCCACACACGATCACTTCCGGGTGGGCAGTTCACATCCGGTCCACTAAGTTTCCTAACTGGGACACATGGTTATGGGTCCATATTCACTTCTACAAATGGTGAAGAATTTAAAACAAAGTAGGTTTAATGGTAAGTTTGGCCTGTATTTTGCCCATTATTTTGTAATATTGGGCATCGACCTTTTTTGGGGACAAGGGTATATGCGGCAAGTGAAAGCCGGAGTAAACGGTTAATGAAACCACCTATTCGGGACCGGTACTACAGCCAGATGCGGTCATTAGCCAAAAAACTGAGACGGAAATGTTCTCAATTTGGGGAAGGTGAAAAAAAGCTTTATAATGTATGTTGCAATGGTTGTATGGTTGTTAGTGCCAACGGAAACCCGTTCTAGGGCAATCTTCACTTGAAGTTGGGCCAGTTTTAAATGGGTTTCAAATGGCCGAGAATCTGTTGTGGGACCCTTAAGGACATTCTGGGATTCCATCACACCGGGACGGCCCTTCCAATTCCGAGTGATTGCCGTTGGTTTTGAAAGGACTGCCCCTGCTGCCCTTTCAAAGGATGATGAACCAGGTTGGTTATCAGACCTAAGAAAACGTCAGTGTGTATCTGGGACGATTGGTGTTAGCCCACCGACATTGGGGAATGAAACATTTTAACCGGGTTTACAACAAATATTCAGTCGCCTACAGAAAGCTAATTGACTGGGACCTGGGCAAATGTGAATTCGTGAAAGCTGGTAGGCCTACTTAGGTATACTGTCGGCAGGGTTGCGTCCCCCAACTGCAGGCCAAAGACACTAAGAATCAGCCAGTAACCCTGCACCGCCCCAACCGTCGTTGAAGTTCGCCGGTTTTTCGTTGGTATGGGCCCGGGTTATTATCGTCGTTTCTGTGCAAATGTGCGGACCGGTTGCGGCCCCCATTACATTCGCTGTTAAAGAAGGAAACAAAGTTTCCAGTGGTCCAGATTGAATGCGAGGAAGCAATTCAACCGTCTCAAGGCGATGCCTTCCTCGTCTCCCGTTGGATGGCGGCCAGGAATACCGAATGCCTTTCAAAACTAGCTTGTGGATGCCAGGACGTGGGAGCTGGAGCGTGCTGTTCCAAGGGAAAACCCCGGAATGGAACTGGACCATCCTGTAATTTTCTTCTCCAAAAAAGTTTGGACAAACACCAAGGTGAAACTATTCCACTATAGAGAAGGAAGCTTTGGCCATGGTACAAGCTCTGAAGCCATTTTCAGATTCGTGTGAAGTCGGGAATTGCATCAAGTGGTGGTCTTTACGATCATAATCTGCTTAATTTAATTAACAGAATGAAAGCCAACCAACCAGAGAGTTTTGAGATGGAGTCTTCTTCTGCAAGAATACCCCAATTACCATTGAACATATCAAGGGCCACACCAATTGTAATCGCTGATAACCCTTGTCCCGGAAGTTGGAACGGTTATGATTAATTGTGTTGACATTCTTGATTTCGTTTGGTTTTTATTATATTTATTTGTATACCAGGGGGAACTCAGAGACTCAAGTGATTACGGGTAGTCACCTTTAATTAAATGTGTTATTAAATTTGCCCGGAGGCGGCGGTTAACGCCTTTTGTTTTAAGGTAGGTATATTTCCCTATTCCTAGAGTTAGAGGAAAATAACCATTTTGAGGTGGGTGTGTGTGACGGTACAGCTCTTAATTTGGTTTTCGGCCTGTGGCGAATTAATTGGTTTGGAGGGGCCGTGTTGGCAGTTCCAAATATGGCCACTAAAGCCCAGGGGGTAATTTTAATGATACCTCTGCGCGACGGGGTGCAGTTTTAATACAAACCCAGCCCGGAAGGCGGAGGACCGTGTGGGCCATAGTTACGTAATACCTCCGCGCGACCAGGGAATCTTTAGCGAACTGGCGACATTAAGTCCGACCATTGAGAAAAAAAAAAATAACCCGCTTGGTCGCTGTGGAAAAGCACTTGTAGGATTCGGTTTGGCGATGTACCCCCAGGCGATATTCGGTTTTATGATAAAAGCTAGGGTTTAGGAAAATCGGAGAGAAACATAGGAAAGGTTCCAGGGATCGCTGTCCGAAACTGGTAATTATATATTTCTGCTTGTTGTAAAACCTTGATGTGAGTGATGTGCTTTAAATTTTTAATCTGTATTATTACCAATTTATTTAGACGGTTGCTGGCTTGCGCCCGGCATCGGACGCAAAGAAACTGTAGGACAATGATCTTTAATAATTAAAAGCTTAAAACCAGTATCCTAAAGGCCTAGGTAAAACTGTAGGTTATTGTCTTTATTGTGATAGGTACCAGTTTAAAGTCTGTATTACAAGGGTTATTGAATGAGTTAGTAAGGGTTAATTAAAAATGAACCAGTTTAGGAAAGGTTGGTAATTCCTTATTAATTAAGTTCCCCGGAAGCGTTTCTCAATTACAAAGTGGGGTGTTGTGGACGGGGGTTGAAGGATAGCATATTGGGTAAAATAGACACCTAGAGATTAACTTTAAGGGATCAGTTCGGGGGTTAATATTTGGTTGTTGTTAATTAAATACTGCGGCCCAAGTAATTTGTAGCGTAGGTTAATACAGATTCCAAAGTTTATTGTGTTTTGTTTGTTTTTAGTGAACTTAAAAGTGCTATAATAAACTATATTTATATAAGTCCTTATCTCGGTCATACCTAGACGAGCAGCGGGTATAACTGCCTGTTTACAGGAGATTCAATAGATATGTTAGGAGAGATATTTTGGGACAACGTGTTTCATTCAGTTGGGATTATAGGATCTCCGTGGACAAAGGGTATTTGACAAAATAGAGTTTTTTCCCAAAATCTGATTAGTGCCCGTCTATCAGAGGAGATTCCGGTTACGGAACAAAACATCATTTGACCGTCACAAGAGGACTGCCACTTCCCGAACTATTTACAAATCGCAAACTAGCACAGGAAGAACGGTTGGAAATAATAAAGCCGTGGTGAGTAACACTCATAATCCGCCAGGAACAGGTGGTTATCAGGAGGTTCGGGAAAAGGTCAGAAATCCTGTTCCCATCGAGGGCAACCCGGTCTGAGTACTGCCCCCAGCGTCAATTACGTCATTTTTGTCTAAAACGAATTTGGGGGGGGGGGGGGGGGTGTCGTCCACAGTTTCACCAAATGAGAGAGTTTGAGAATAAAAGAGTTGAGATAGAGGCTGCCCGGCTACCGAACTAGCTAGAGAAGCAACTGGATCCCTGCTCAGATCAAAAATCAAATCACTGTTTTGATAGGACGGCTAGGATTCGGGAATTTAAACCATGGGATGGTGGCTGGGCTGTAACGTTCCATTCCACGGGTTTCTGTGCAGAACAGGTATTTCGGTCGGGCCCTATGTTTGTGCACAAACCGGTTTAATGAGACAGGGTATGTGATAAACTCAAGGACTCCTGATAGGGTTAGGAAAAGTAGGTATTGTCACATCAATTTGCTAAAAGGTTATTTTGACAGACTGCCGATAGTTCCAGTGTTGCCTGTCCAAATTGAGAGTCACTCAACTTCCTGTGATGACGTCAAGACAGCACCCAGCGAGCAAAGTTGACTACGTTGATACAAGACAATGTTTCCATTTGTCAAGACTTTCCAACGGTTAGCAATACCTTAATCCAGGATGTGCGCTTGGAACCCAACGCTACACCGATTCGACAGCATGTCCTATCGGATAAATCCTGTAAAATGTGCGGCACTAAAAAAGGAGATAGATTACATGTTGGCACACGACATTCTGGAACCATAAACATTCAGTGGGCATCACCTTTATTCTGATGAGTCAAAAAGGGAGATAACATTTTCTCGGGTGTGCGCTGACACTACGTCGCGTGAATCAACTCATCAAGGTCAGATGCCTACCCTCTACTCCCGCCTTGACGATTGCATCGACCGAGTTGGACACGCGCAATACATCACCAAATTGGACCTACTGAAGGGTTTTAGTTTATCCATTCCGTTAACGGAGGAAGCTAAGGACTTCTGGCGATCATCACACCTGACGGCCTCTTCCAATTCCGAGTGATGCCGTTTGGTTTGAAGACTGCCCCTGCTGCCTTTCAAAGGATGATGAACCAGGTGTTATCAGACCTAGAAAACGTCAGTGTGTATCTGGACGATGTGGTGTTAGCCACCGACACTTGGGATGAACATTTAACCGGGTTACAACAAATATTAAGTCGCCTACTTGACTGTGGACCTGGGCAAATGTGAATTCGTGAAAGCTTCAGTGACCTACTTAGGTCATACTGTCGGACATGGTTGCGTCGCCCCACTGCAGGCCAAGACACTAAGCATCAGCCAGTACCCTGCACCGACCAACCGTCGTGAAGTTCGCCGGTTCGTTGGTATGGCCGGTTATTATCGTCGTTTCTGTGCTAAATGTGCGACGGTAGCGGCCCCCATCACATCGCTGCTAAAGAAGGAAACAAAGTTCCAGTGGTCAGATGAATGCGAGAAGTCATTCAACCGTCTCAAGCAGATGCTCTCCTCGTCTCCCGTGATGGCAGCGCCAGACTACCGAATGCCTTTCAAACTAGCTGTGGATGCCAGTGACGTGGGAGCTGGAGCTGTGCTGTTCCAGGAAGACGGAAATGGACTGGACCATCCTGTAAGTTTTCTTCTCCAAAAAGTTTGACAAACACCAGGTGAACTATTCCACTATAGAGAAGGAAGCTTTGGCCATGGTACAAGCTCTGAAGCATTTTCAGATCTACGTGTGAAGTCGGCATTGCATCAAGTGGTGGTCTTTACTGATCATAATCTGCTTACTTTCATTCACAGAATGAAAGCCACCAACCAGAGAGTTTTGAGATGGAGTCTTCTTCTGCAAGAATACCCAATTACCATTGAACATATCAAGGGCACATCCAATGTAATCGCTGATACCCTGTCCCGAAGTTGAACGTTATGATAATGTGTTGACATTCTTGATTTCTGTTTTGTTTTTATATATTTTATTTGTATACCAGGGACTCAGAGACTCAATGTGATTACTGGTAGTCACCTTATTATTACATGTGTTATAAATGCCCGGATGCGTCGGTTAACGCACGTTTTGTTTTAATGTAGTATATTTCCCTATTCCTAGAGTAGAGGAAATATCCATTTTGAGGTGGGTGTGTGTGACGGTACATGCTCTTAATTTTGTTTTCGCCTGTGGCGATATTAATTGTTTTAGAGGGCCGTGTGCAGTTCCAATATGCACTTAAGCCCAGGTGGGTACTTTGTTACGTGATACCTCTGCGCGACGGCTGTGTGCAGTTTCTAATACACACCCATTGAATTTCTAGCGAACTGGCGACATTAAGTCTGACCATCTGAGAAAAAAAATACCGCTTGGTCGCTGTGGAAATAGCACTTGTAGGGATTCGGTGCCGCGATGTACCCCCAGGCGATATTCGGCTTTTATGATAAATAGCTAGGGTTTTAGACATATCGGAGAGAAACATAGGAAGGCTTCCAGGGATCGCTGTCCGAACTGGTAATTATATATTTTCTGCTCTGTTGTATAACCTTGATGTGATTGATGTGACTTTAAATATTTTAATACTGTATTATACCAATATTATTTAGACGGTGCTGCCGGTCATCTGACGCAGTAAACTGTAGGCTCACTGATCTAATATATATAAAAAGCTTAACCAGTCATCCTAAAGGACCTAGGTAAACTGTAGGTTATTGTCTTTATTGTGATAGGTACCAGTATTAAAGTCTGTATTACAAGGTTATTGAATTAGTAGTAAGGGTTAATTAAAAATGAACCAGTTAGGAATAGAGTTGTAATTCCTTTATTAATTAAGTTCCCCTGGAAGCGTTTCTCAATTATCACACGTGTGGGTGTTGTGTCACGGTGAAGTGATTAGCATATTGTGTAAACTAGACACCTAGAGATTAACTAATTAAGTGATCAGTTCTGGGTTGTTAATATTTGTTGTTGTTAATTAACTACTGCGGCAGTACATTTGTCAGCGTAGGTTAATACAGATTCCAAAGTGTATTGTGTTTTTGTTGTGTTTTCTAGTGAACTAAACGTGCTATAATAACATATACTTTATATAAGATCTTATCTCTGATCATACCTAGACGAGCCAGCGGGTATAACTGCCTGTTACAGAGAGATCTAATAGATATAGTTAGGAGAGATATTTGGACAATCGTGTTTCATTCAGTTACGGGTATTATAGGATCCCCGTGACAAATGGGTATTTGACAAAATAGAGTTTTTTCCCATAAATCTGTATCTAGTGCCTCGTCTATCAGAGGAGATCCGTTACTGAACAATACATCATTTTGACCGTCACAAGAGGACTGCCACTTCCTGACTAGTTTACTAAATCGCAACTAGCACAGGACAGAACGCATTGGAATAATTACAGCTGTGGTGATATACACTCATGAATCACTGCCAGAACAGTGTTGATATCAGATGTTCGGGAAAGGTCAGCATATCCTGTCCCATCGATGGCACACGTCGTGAGTACTGCCACCACAGCTGTCAATTACGTCATTTTGTCTAAACGAATTATGGGGGGGGGGGGGGGTGTCTGTAACAGTTTCACCAATGAGATGAAAAGGTATGCACAAGTTCAAACTATGGAATAGTATCCACCATAGTGTTGGTCAGTGACACATCGTATTTGTATCCACTATAAAACCTGTTGGGTGCCTTCAGGAGTCCCTGAACATCATAACACTAATTGAACAACTGCTGTACCAAATCTGCATACAATCAGCATGCCCTAAGGTGTCTAAGACGTTGTGCTGTGTAGATACCATAATCTAGGGCAGAAGGTATATTGCTCGACATAAAGTGAAAATTGACTATTGGAAAGTTGAAGTGACCCTTTTTGTCATACGGTTTAGTTTGGGGACCAGTGTCGCATTGTATCTCTATGCATAGATCGAGGTAGAAAACTGATTTAATACCTTCATATATTTCTTTTATTTCTAACTATTGTGGGTAAATCAATGGATGGTAATCTGTAATCCTGCTATTATTGAATGATATAAGATCATCAATATAGCGGAAACTAAAGTTCAAACTTTTAGCAAGATTCCTTTGTTTTGATTTAACCAGATTAGTAAGAAATTCTGATTCATATGCACAGAGAAACACAGCTTTTCTTGTGTTTAAATCTAATACATGTAGTAACAACTGATCAATAAATTCCCGAATAAAACAATCTGTAAAAAGCACAAAACAAAACAAAACATAACAAAACATAACAGAAAACAAAACCCAGAGAAGAAGAAGAAAAATTACCTCTTTAAAGGCGCAAACCCTAGTTTCAACCCGTAAAAATGGATACTAAGTTTGGTTACCTTACAAACCTGTAACGCATTTGGATAACGTTACAAGAGAGTGAAACAAGAGTCTGTGACGTTGAAACGGTGAAATCTCGTTAACGTGCGTTTTAAAAATATGAAAAATACATTTTATGGTATTAGAAACACCAGGATGACCAGAAACACTTCGGTTCTACGGAAATGGATTATCTAAACAATAAAATATAAGTAATATTCAGTGATCATAATCGGTTCTAATAGTGAAAGATATGCCTTAGTGTTTAAAAACTAGGGTCTGTCAAGTTAACTCTTCCGAAAAAAATCGACAGTAGTTTGGGGGATTTTAAAAAAAAAAAAATTTTATTTAAAAAAAAAGAAGCTTCTACGTCATTATTTTATAAATTTTTAAAAATCAAGTGCTACTTGTCTATTGTGACACCCAATAACCGATGTGTATTTTTGCGCTGGGGTGTCGTTAAACATTCATTCATTCATTCATTTAACATGAAAATGTATTTAAATACTACTCATGTTCAGATCGGCTTTTAGGTCCGATTCCAGATTAAGCCTAGTTTTTAATAAAACCCTTTCCTAGACAGCAAGAAAATCTGTTTCTCTGAGTCGAACCGAGTATGCATATCGAACTCCATGACAAACCTCCCAGCAGTAACCTTAACTGAACTAACTCTTGTATTACTTAAGTTAAATTAAAAAATATTTTTAAAAGAGATTAATTGAAGGTTTACATTTCATTAAAAATAAACACATAAATAATATTTACAAAAATTAAATACATGAATAATAATAATAATAATAATAAAATAATAATAATAATAATAATTAAAAAATAAATAAATAAATAAATAAATTAATTAAATTAATTAAAAGACGTAACTTTACAATATTTTCAAAAGGGAATTATTATCCAAGGAAGGTTTACTTTCTACAAGAATAAATAAATATGCAATCAAACATTCATAAATCAATAAATTAATAAAAAAAATCATTAAATCAATAATTTTAAATAAATCCATTTTAAACATAATTACTAGTCTTTGTCTACATGACAAAAGTACAAAAATAAAATTTAGTAATACATGTCGTTTGAACATGACTTACTTTGGGACTAAAAATATTTATACACATGCAGGATTAATCCGAAAATAACATTGCCACCAGAAACACATTCTTAAATCAAACCAAGACAAGGCTATAATTTTCTTTATTGTGATACTTTTAAATTTTAATATTTAATTGAACAATATCTGTTTTGCTTGAGGAATGTTGCATAAAAACTAAACTTATAACATTGTTACTATAAGCTAAATTGCAAATAAAGTATCTTCTTGAATTTCAGTATTACGAGGCGTGCAAACCAGTTTTCAAATACTTGAATGCATATATTTTGACGTATACTTATGTTTGTATTTTTAATAGGACATATCATTGACACGTATGAACGAAGTTTGGAAAATTCCTATTACAACTTTGCTAAACAATCTATTAGCCACAATCTTTTACAGCGATACTATTTTTAGTTTTAATTTATTTATTCTTGGTCATTTGAAAATAAAGTTTTGACCATAACTCCCATCAAAAAACAAAATACTTTTCGTTAATACGTGGACTGCAGTGCAGGGTGAATGCTTTATCAAATAACATTAATTAAATATTAAGAAAGGAATTATTTTAAAAACAAATGTTTATAAAACTGTTGCAAAATTGTAGAAAGACAATTATTCACAACAAGTTAGTGTATATTACAATTGTTTTTAAATGCATATATTAATATAATAATTTTGTAGATGAGTACTGGGAGTTGAAAACTTTCTTCACAGTAAAAGACAATGGTTTGTCGTCACCGCCTAGAGTTGCCATCAATGAGTCGTAACTTTGTAATAACCTCATATTACTAGATGTAGATTGATTGAGACGAAGACACAATAATACTATCGGTCGGAATGTTTTATTTCCAATATGACAGATCGTAACTTGTTGGGATTTTTTTTTTTTTTTCAGCACAAAATATAAAGTATACAAAATAGAACTGATACATCTTGATAAAATAAACATATAAGACGTGTTATAAAAAATGTTTCCTACGTATTAATATTATCAATCTATAATTCAATTATATATATTTTGTAATATAATTCACTGATAATTAATTCTAAAACATAAATACACATAATATTCTATGCAACTAATTTCATCCAACAATTTCAGTTTTCTTCGCATTTGATTGTTTTGTTGTTTATTTATTGTGGAACTATATTTACCTATATGCTAATACATTTTCAGAGTATTTTGGAATTCAATTAACGTTGGTTGTTGACATTTAATTTGCTTTTGATTTATATGTATTGTTTGGCAATTAACAATATTAAATCGATAATATTATGTGGGTGGGGTTGTTGTTTTAAGAATACTTGGAGTTGCTTAAATAATTCTTTGTGCATTTACTTGGGAGTTGATTTTAGTTTTTAAGAATATCCCGTTTATAACAGGATTTCAGAGACATATAGTAACTTCATGTGATCAATTCTTGAACTGGTCTAAGCAGACTGGTAATCGATGTTTATATGAACCTGGTCAGACAATTTACTTAGGCCATAAACACACTGGGGTTGGGTCTTCGTCTGGGTCTGGAGAGTATGGTACCAGTCGAAATCAAAACGCACAGAATCATATGGGACAAAAAAAACCCCACCCGATCTGTGCTGGCGCGAACTACAAATCTGACAGCAGACGACATACAACATGAGTTATAATTATTGTAACGGCGCCAGACTCAACAGATCCAGATCCTTGTTCGGTGTGTTTTGGGTCTTAGGTTTCAATTAAAGTATTCTATATTTGAATCGTCATAAAAGTTGAACGCGTGAATCTATTTACACATAACATGTTGGGCTGGAAATCAAATACTCTACTATTTTAATGTCATAACTGTTTGTTAAATTATTCAATTTTAAAACATTTTAATTCAGGAGCAATTTATATTACAGGTATTATGGCTGTTTAATTAATGTGCAGCGAGATACAAGAACATGTTACTTGTGCTGCTCCTGCTATTGCTGAACAGTGTAAAGAAAGTCTGTAGAATTATTATTATTTAATGTTTTATTAACCATTCTCAATATGAACACATTTTTCTACAATGACTGCCAGCTCACGTGCACATATAATCACAAAATTGTCTACAAATCGTACAAAAAAGTACACATAACAAAGTATACATTAATTTACGTGTTTGGCAATACGTTATTAATATTTATTATTATTACTACAGTGTGTTGTTGTTTTTTTCTATGAATATAATAGGTGTGGATATTATTTTTGAGTTCTAATAATACAGTTTTGTCTTTATAAATTTTGAATGATATTTGAACTGTATTATTTATTAGTATGTCTTGATTTTCCAGGAGGTCAATACATTTACTGGACAGAAGTTAAAAGATAATACAAATTCCTATAGATCCCTTTGTTCATTCTTTCAGGGTTTTTATTTTTATAAATGTGGATTGAACAATGGGATTATAAGAGTAACCATTACAACGGTAATTTTTTAACAGTTTCATGACCAACTTCAATCTTTCAACATCACAAAGCACCATTTTATAATGGCTTTTACCAACACAAAGGGACAAAATACTGTATACACATCCACTTGTATATAATTTGTTTCTGTTTTGTCTGGTTATTGTTACAAATGTACGAAATAATCCAATTATTCTATTGGGTAAAGCTTCGTTTTTCATCAGACTATGTTGTTCTTTCTAGATTATAAAGTGTACATATGAAGCTGCTCTGAATGATATTGTTCTTAATGAATTTTGAATGATATGAACTGGTTTACCAAAATGATGATTTATTATTGTCTCAGGGATGGGGTGTTTTGAAAGCCAAGAAGAAAGTCTTGGAAAGATGGTAACATAATTACTAGTGACTAGATGTATCCATTATTGTAGCCTTTAAAATATGGATTTAATACGTAACAATTATATGGTCTTGGTGTGCTGTGGAATATATTGGTTTCAACAAATCGTGTTAAACAATAATATAATTCTGTAGTGCAGCTGTTCAATATAATTGTCATTCTTCTGAAATGGCCAATATCGTTTTTCGAACTTGAAAGTACAGCTATCTATGCAGTATAACAATGACCGCCGTGTTTAAAGTTAACATTTTAAATAAACGTCTGGACATGACTGCCACGCCGCAGTAAAATTGTTTCGCACATTGCTAATGTAGAAGAAAATCGTATTACCACACCGTGTGACAACTGCATGAAGGTTACAAGCAGTTTGTTATGTATGAACAACCATTGATCTGTGTTTGATTTAGTTTAGACTGACCTGGGTTGCACTTTTTTGTCTTAACCACAGATTTACCATGTACGCAAAGCGGTGACGCTGAACAATTCCAACTTTATTTGCCACAAATCCAAGGATTCACGTAGAGTGCTACTTTGACGCCTATATGTGTTAAGACAAATATACGTTTACAAGTCGATAGGACGCTCTCTTGTTTTATTGTTCCACAAAGGTATTGGCACAGATGCCGGCCCGCCGTGGGGGGGGGGGGGAAGTATTCTGATAGACTTTTCCAGGTAAGAAGAAAGGTGCGCTGAAACATGCGCACAATTTTGATAGATAAAGCCCAGAGTTACAGAGAGACCATTGTTATTTTGTGGCTTGTTCCGATTTATAAATACATAAGTTGGACATCGTAGGCTTACATGGGCGGGCACGTTGCGAACTGGGTTCGATGTCTTGTTGCGTTTCTTTGAACAAGCTGCTAAAACAATTCTCATAGGTGAGAAAAACAAACAGCCTCTTTCCGAATCTATCTCCGTGATGTCAATTATCTTTTCTGCCCCCATGAAACAAATCTTTCAGATTTCCGAGTCGGAGGTTCGTGTCTGTTTGTCTGCGCACAAACAAGCTAATATTGTTGGAGCGGGACACGATAAACAGTGACCATGTTGCGTCCACACCAAATCCCCGTCGGAAAAATGTTTCAAACAATTGTCAACTGTTACCTCGGAGCAGGAACTATTCCGAGACAAATTAACGCATATTTTAATAATTTAGTCGCTTGTTCAGTCGGGTAAAACGTTTAAGAACGAGACAATAAGCGAGATGTGATGAATATGATAAAAAAATAAAAGATGAATGGTTATTCGTGTTTTATACTATTTAAATTGTTGTATATTTTTTCTCTTTCTGCCTAGTACTTGCTTTGTCTTCTTAACCCAGAATATGTGTGTGTGTGTGTGTGTGTGTGTATGTTCCGTACGTTTGTACATACTTGTTGTCCACGTACATAGAACATCGAACTGTTCGGTGTATTTGTCGCTCGAGTCAATGTTTGGTAACACATCCCGTGCGTTCCGATTCAGAAAAACAAGTGTTAAAAAGAATCAGAATCCACGAAAAATCAAAGGAATAAAATGTTTTGTGGAAACATTAGGACAGTTTGGTGTTGACTCCTTGGTACGATGTACACACACTAGGTGAATCTGGCATATATACAGAAGGTCGCTGTAAAAGGGGGTGAAAAAAGGAAGTAAATAGCTAACAATGATTCAATCTAACCTAGTGCACTACATATTCCACCGAAGTGCAAAAATTATCAAGAATCAAAGATGAAGTCCCCACACGATCAATAATTGCAAGCAAGCGCTTACTCCTACATAACATAAACACGAAAATACCAAAAGACACATTGCAGTTTACATGCTAAACAAGCTAAGATTTGAACACGCAAAACGATATGATAATACCGGTGTATGCAGCACTATCAACGCGTCCGTGAAAAAAAAAACCCTCGAGAGTATCCACTTGTTGTCCAAGGAAACAATAAATTTGAACCATTCATCTGTCCCTTGACATATCAAACTGTACCTGTTTGCAAGACATTCTTTTTCTCATTATGCTGTCAATAATCAACTATTCACAGGCAACAACAAACTTGCTTTATATGTTTTAAGAAGGATCTCGAAGCGGCTTTTTCTTGCTGAAATAATATATACACGCGCATCTACATTTCTTTTTGGCGCGAGAGTTTGTTTTCTATGCCATCGCCTCAAAGAAATTGACAGCGGTCAACTTTAAATATTAACAGACAATGGTAAAATAAGGTAAGTGAATGTCTATAGCACATTTGTAAAGTTTACAAAGTATTATGCGTTGACAATAACAAGAAATAGATTATATCAAACTGATGTTGCTAAAATTTTATGTTCCTATGAAATAAAAATGTATTCTTAATTTCTACGATGACTGTGGGCAACCAGACGGGGTGTTTTTTCTTCTTCTTCTTCTTCTTTTTAAACTAGAATCTGGAGACAATTTCATAAAACATGTTAAGTTTCTTAAGTTTGCATTTGCGGCTAGCAGTTATATCTGTCGAACATTTGCATGTGTTTGGCATCTATTTCAGGCACAAAATTACATTATTACAGAAGATGAGGCAGTGTAAGAACAAACGAAAATGAAATATGTGTACTTCAAACTATATTAGTTTTACTGTTAGAGGTAATATGAATTGTGGTTTAGTCGTGGATTTACGTTTACCATATTTTGTGAAACTGATCCCTATATTTGAACTTTACGGCCATCTTAAAAGCCGATAACCTCAATTTATGAAGTATGTACCTTTTTACCCCTCATAAAATCAATTTTGACTTGGTGGAAATACCAGGACGACTAGAAAAATGTTGAATTTGCAAAAATTGACAACTAAAGCAAAATGTTTAAGTTATTTGTAAGTTAACGGTAAAATTCTGCTTCAGCCGAAATTACTTCACACAGCCTAATAACTATTGTCAGTGGTTTCAATAATGTGCCTAGTCTTTCGTCGTTTGTTTTGTTTCTTGTTGCTGCTGCTGTTTTTGTTTTATCGTTGTATTTCTTTTTCTTTTTCTTTTCGCTCTGCTTTGCTTTGTTTTGCTTTAAATTCACAAATGTATTATTTTAAAATCACAAATGTATTATTTTAAATCTAGTTCCACACATAATATCGGTGTTTCTGCCAGAATGAAAATTTTGGGTATGGCGCTATAGAATGCAACCACAGTCAATAGGGGGTGGGGCTTCCCAAAAAACAAAATGGGTTAAGTTTAGGTTTAGGGTTAAGAATATCATACAGTAATGATAAGAGTAATTAATTTTGTCAAAAGGTTAACTTAAAAAATAATAATTGCAAAACAATTTGGGTATGGCGCCACACCCGTTTTACCCTCTGGCAGAAACCCTGACTATATAACTTTACTTTGCTTGATTTGCTTTGCATTCACAAATGTATTATAAAATTATTTTATATCTAGTACTACAAATACTATATATTATTTAATGTTGTAAAGCGGACAGACCAGACAAAAATCTCTACCTCTCATTTAAATACAGCTGTAATAAAATTAATTAACATAATTAGTAAGCACTTAAATCTAGATAATGCCATCAGGTATTTCGATAGAGCCCTGACTTGTCCACATAACTGTTGCAAATATATTCACTACACGGAGAATACGCTTGTGCCGAGCATTGAAACTATATTTAGTAATGTGGCGTATCATAACATATTGTTTGTTTCCGAGTACCCGACCGACCCTAATTTGAACCTGCCGACCCTAAAACCTTTTTTGTATATCCAAAAATGTTTTTTTAATATAACAACGATTTCCACGAAAACATTCCAAAACTATCACAAGCACTAATTTGGTGTCATTTAGGGGATAACCCTACTGTGTTTTCCGATTTGCAGACGTATATAGGTGGTTTTACTGTCGCAAATTTAGTTTTATTGGCGACCCGTTAGCCACGAAATGTTTTCTAACAATTGATTGATGGAGTTACTTCCCTTCAAATTGAAGTTCGGTAACTTTCGTGAGATATCGGGCGAAGAGTCGGAAAATTGTTTTCACGAATATATGCGATCTTTTCCGATTTACACTACATCTAGCGTAGCGAGGTGTTCCGATTAATAATAATAATAATAATAATAATAATAATAATAATAATAACTATATTTAATGTTTTACTCCAGCGACAAACTGGCCTTGTAGAAATTTAGTGACCTTCAGAATGACCATGTGTTTGACGTCCAATAGCCGATGATATTAAAGATAAAAATCAATGTGCTCTAGTGGCGTCGTTAAATAAAACAAACCTTACTTTTCAACATTCGTTTGAGCATCCTGAGCATTTGTACTGCATTTCTATTCATTGGACCAATTGATTGCTTCAAACCAAGTGTGTACTTTAATACTGGATACATACAGAATAAAACTAACATTGCAAATTATAAAATTGATAAGTCTACCATGTCTTAGATACACTAGGAAAGATAATATTCATAATTTTTTTTAAAAATGTTATTGTTGGACAGATAAAGTTAAAAACCCTTCTTTTCAGTTTTCATTAAAAGAAATTGTTATAACTTATTTACTGGTTTCTATCCAATTAAGGTTCAACCAAGTCTGTCCTGGACCAGTACAGAAGTTAAGTGTTAGTATGAGAGTAAACCTTCTGCCTATTATTAAACAGCAAGGGGTCTTTTGTATGTACTCTCCCACAGATAGGTTAGTACCATGTTGCCCTCAAAATCAAAATGCCTTGCCTTTTATAAATTTATAAGTTGCCCATGTAAAAAGAAGCCTTTAAACACACCTATGTGGATAGTACTACATATTTCCTTTTTTTAATTAAGTTATGAAATAGATATAGAAAATAAAATGGCCATACGGTTTTTGTCCTTTTGAAAATTGTATAATGGAAAAAAAAGCCCTTATATTTAAAACTGCACATAAAATATGCCCCCAAAACGTCACTTTACCATGCCTTACTTCATTTCTAGGGAAAACACTGTTATGAATGGTATTGTTGGTTTGCATAATGCATTTCTATACATACAGAGGTTATTTTGGATACCTGTAGTCAACACCTTTATTTAATATCCATAAATAAAATTATTTTCCAAAATAAAATGTTTTTCCTACCTACCTACCCTATATTTTTCCAGCATGTAATAGGAAACAAGTACTTTTTTTTTTTCGGCCTGTTCCGAACATGATACAGAGCAATCAATATCCCTTGTAAGAAAAGTTTAACGTCATATGATAATTATTAAAACTCTAAATTTTGATAAAATTATATTCATGCTGTTTAGACAACCATTTTGATTTTATTTTGCATGTGTATTACCATAACGAAATGCGTGTTTATTTATATATCTGTATCTTTGAATATAAACATTTGTTTTCATCAAAATTTAAAATATAGCAATATTTTATTAGTATCTATAACGTACTGTTGTAATTACAATGTATTTACTTACAAATGTTATTTGATTAACTCCAGCCATTAAAAAAACATATACGAGTGCTAAAAATATATGATGAGAATGTTTCGGAGTTTTCAGGAGGAATGAATACACTGTAACAAAGTTTTATAAGAAAATAAATATTTAAACCAAGGGCGGATCCACGGGAGGGTGTTGGGGGTGCTTCTTCTTTGATGCTATAGGCGTCCTTTAAAAAATGTGCGCCCCCTTGAATACTGCGGGTTCCTGTTTTAAACGTTACACGCTCCCCCTAGAAAAATCCTGTGTCCGCCATTGAAATAAATATTATTATCTTCACTACTAAGTGATAATACTATTATGTCATTAATAAATATTTAAAATATATAATACTAAGCTATATAATAAATACACTGACCTGTCTTGGTGAGAGCCATGCTGTAGAACACTGAAATAGCAGCTCTAACCGTTGTGACAGGTTCGCCATGTTTCAAATATTATAAACTCAATTTAATATGGCTTGTTTTTTTTTTTTGTATACGATAAATATTCTTATAGACGTCAAACAGCGATATCGTTCACATATTTCCGAATTTAAGCTAAATTTAGAAAAATGTACATCAAGAAACTTTGACGTCCATAATCGTATTGAAACGTCATCGTATTGTTGACGTAATAGTTAAGCTTTCGACAACGTCCGTAATATACGGAAACTATCGAAGAGCCATTGAATGGTGGGTTTCTTGTTTTTTTTTAAAGTTTTAATAACAAACGAAACTAAAACATATATTGAGGTATAGGCTCGTATACATGGGCCTATATCTCTAGTTACGCAACACCGCTATAGGTTGTATACTTCGCAACCTATTAAAAATAGTAATGGAAGGACTATACACATTTTACGATCAAATTATTAAAATAAATATTCATTAGGCTACTAAGATAAACACAGTGCAACGTATCGAAAGTTATATCATTAAACCTGAACAACAAAACCATTAACACATTTAAATCCGTAGTTACTTTTGAATGTGTCTTGCCTATTTAGTGCAGATAATATATTAAATCAACTTTTATTGACATTAACTCTCACACAAAAACCATGGTATCTTGGTTATTGAATCATTACGTAGTTGACTGCTCGGCCGACACAGTCCAAAAATAAATAAGAGAAAGAAGAGAGGATCGGACTATTTAATAATTCGACATACATTTGTTTAAAGTCCAATCTATATGTCCACGT
Source organism: Gigantopelta aegis (assembly GCF_016097555.1). Taxonomy (NCBI): domain Eukaryota; kingdom Metazoa; phylum Mollusca; class Gastropoda; order Neomphalida; family Peltospiridae; genus Gigantopelta; species Gigantopelta aegis. The sequence continues at coordinate 66,554,216 of NC_054702.1, forward strand.
GAGTGGCCTCGTTAAGGCCGTTAGGGGTCTATAGGTTCCCCACGATTGGGCGGAGAACCGGCAAAGGCGGGGATTACCTGGCGGTCTTGCAGGTAGTATAGAAAAACGATCCCTCGGCGCTGAAGCCAAAATGTGAGATCGATTTTTTCAGCTCTGGTTCCAATCATCTCTAGCTGCTTTATTTTCAAGGCTTCTTCCATGGAGTCACTATGGTCGCCGGCTGAGCGACGTTCCTCTTCGCATTTTAAATCATATTTCAATAAGTTGATGAACATATAGTAGGCACAAATCAATATTGAGTTTACTACTAACATTAGGATGACGTAAAATGCATTGAGTATACAAATATTAATATTCTGAGCATATTATGTAAGGCTTTTGCATTGCTAATATCCCGTTTTACAGTATCATGTTAAGCCTATCTGTTTCATCTTAATATTGAATACTATGCATGTGTGCATACGTCTCGTGCCTTTTGTGCTCACTTTCGTTTATCTTCGGCTTCATCCCTGTTACTCCACACGTCCGTGTCTGTCTGTCTGTCTGTCTGTGTCTGTCTGTGTCTGTCTCTCTCTTTTATAAATGCATTATATACGAGTGTATAGCTTTAATTATGTATCGTTTATGTATATACAATAATACCATGTACAGCAATGATTCAAGGCCCCAACCTTGACTTTGCTTATGTTTCTGGGGACAATAATAATAATAAAAAAATTAAAAAATATATTCTGAGCATGAGAATGGTATAAATTGTAGCGTTTTTATTGCTTTGATTAACCATTTTGAAAAACGTTTGTATTTTAAAATGTTGGATAGACCAAGAAAGGACGTATGAATGATGCCTTCTTTAAGAAACGAAGGTACTTTTGACTTCGTTAAGAAACCAAGGCACTTTTGACTTTGTTAAGAAACCAAGATACTTTTGACTTCGTTAAAACAATACACAGTAAAACTAGCTAAATTTTGTTGAGAGCTATTAATGTTCTTCTTTATCTTGCGACGCGGGGTCTAGCTCTTCACAGTCCCAACCAGTACCCCACGACTGGTATATCAAAGGGATTAGTACCTGTCATGTCCGTGGGAAAGTTCATATAAAAGATCCTTTGCTACAAATGGAAAAATATAGCGAGTTTCCAATGATTATATGTCAGAATTATCACGTTTGACATCCAGTAATATAGCCGATTATATTATTTAATCAACGTGTTAAACAAAAACTTTAACTTTTTTCCCCAACGACTGGCATGTGCTGGCCTGCCTAGGAAAAATTGAATATAAAATACCCCTTGCTGTATTCGACAGTAGTAACAGTGAATTATCTCTCTACCCCCCCCCCCCTCTCTATATACACACACACACACACACACACACACACACACACACACACACACACACACACACACACTGTCGTCATTGTCTACTAAAGCATTACAACAATAATATGTTAAATAACCAAACAGTCGTAATTTAAGGTAGTAAGGTTTAGTTAAACATAACGGTTCTTATTCGCCGTTTCGTATTTTAAACGAGGGAAAAAAAAAAAAACCTGTTGGTTCCACCGAGGTAGATCGATCCTACAGATAACCAGGTATGCAAATATTCAGGCAGTTAGGTAGACCATACTGAATGTAGATAACCAGGTATGCAGAGTCAGACAAGAAGAGATCCACAGTATGTGATAAATAGAGAATAATACATGAGTGGCCGCTAGATACCATTTATCTCACAACGGGTTGTTTTAAAACGAGCGAAAGCGAGTTTGATACGTTTTTAAACAAGGAGTATCTAACGGACTTGAATGTATTATTCTATTTCTTTCGACTAAAAGTTATTTACAGACGTTGCACTTGTAGCTGACTTACACATTACAGACACATGATTGCCAGGTTAACTATACGTCACAGTGCAATCGATTTCCACCGATTTTTATTGGACGTATGTCTTGAAATTGTTAACACACGTACGTGTGTAAACAACTATGTGTTATCAAAAATAACGCATGATGTTTTCACCAACAAGTGTGTAAGAAAAATATGATATAGTTTGTTTAGGAAATAAACTAATTCTGTCAAGTACTCGTTACCGGTCAAGTCTGTTTGTGTTATATGTCGCAGATCGACGTTGATCGCTGCAGACCAATGACAACTTTTATGTGAACATAATCGCAGCCGGTTTTTGACGGATCTGCGACGCATCAGAAAAGTTGATGATGATGATGATGATAACTAGTTTAACGTGCCCATATACCACTAGGGTTTCGAACACGCCCATCCCGAGTCCGACCTCCGATAAGATCGGTGGCCTGACTCGGGATGGAGGGGGGGGGGGGGGGGGGGGGGGGGTTGAAAATGGGCAGAATTTTGAAAATAGCAATTAGTAAAAACGTTAATAGAATAAATAAAAGAAAAAGGTTACAAGCCAAAAATAAAACAGAATTGACTGCTCGGCCGAATATTTATATAATTTGGAGCATTTTAGAAGGACAGTCCAAAATTAAATAAGAGAAAGAAGAGAGGATCGGACTATTTAATAATATTACAAAAAAGAAGTAATTTCGACATAAAATTTTGAACGCAGATTTAAACGTTTAAAGTCCGATCAAGATGTCCACGCGAGTGGCCTCGTTAAGGCCGTTTGGGTGCACAGCTTAAAGGGACGAGATGAGTTGCATCCCGTCAAGAAAAGCCCTAGATTGACAGTCGATAGACGTTGAAGGTGTAGTGCTGTGCTGAAATACAGATCTTGAGAAGCCGGATCCGTCTGAACGAGTAGAGTATCAGACTAGGGTATAGTCCAGTCGTCATGGGTTGGTATAGTGGTGCGGACGGGCCCGACTCCGGAGGATACGAGATGGTATCATTATAAAGCAATGTAAAGTCTAGAAAAAGAGTAGTAGGGGCCGACCCCGCTTCCTATTTCTTCTTAGAGTGGGGCGGTCAATCTTCCAGTGCTGGTAAGACAGGCTCGGACATGTAGAGACTAAACGCGAACAACCGTGGCGTTCTGCAGAATGGTCGTCATACGAGTCACGAAAAAACAAGTCAACATAATCAGACGGAGAAATGACGTGGAGGCAAGGAATCTCGCTGAAAAAGAATCCAACCTGGTGGTGCAGACTGTCGAAACGAGAAGCGTTCCAGCGTTCAATCAGTTCCAATGGCCGCATACATCCCAGTAGAAAACTTCATTTCGCTGACAAAAACAACGAAAAGTTGAAGTGTATTAGGATTAAGACTTCCATTTTGTACAGTTTATACTAATACTGTTACATTGTATATATATATATATATATATATATATATATATATATATATATATATATATATACGCGTATTCTTCAGATGTCATCGAACAATATCCCCGAGCGTAAAAAGTTTTGTATGTTCTGACCCGATAGACTGGTTTTTGCTCCGAACGTTAGGCGACTGTGTTATGATAGATTTTTCAAGGAAGGAAGGAAATGTTTTATTTAACGACGCACTCAATACATTTTATTTACGGTTATATGGCGTCGGACATATGGTTATGATCCACATAGATATTGAGAGAGGAAACCCGCTGTCACCACTTCATGGGTTACTCTTTTCGATTAGCAGCAAGAGATCTTTTATATGCACCATCCCACAGACAGGATAGCACATACCACGGCCTTTGAAATACCAGTCGTGGTGCATTGGCTAGAACAAGAAATAGCCCAATGGGCCCACCGACGGGGATCGACCCCAGACCGACCGTGCATCAAGCGAGCGCTGTACCACTGAGCTAGATTTTTAAAGACGATCGTACAAGTTAAATAGTTCGCGAGCGATCGCCCCCCTGAACACGCCACTGTTTTTCGTCTGCGGAGTGATATAGATTTTTTAGAAACCATTCTTAACTTCGTAAATATAACACGCATAATGTAGTTCTGAAACACATTTAATAATAATTATAAAAATAGTTACTTAACAATTCCGACTCACAAATGCCTATTTTGAAATTAATGTTAAGCTATTGATATTTTATTGCTCGTAAATATAGCCTAATTATGGTACTATACTGTTATAAGTTTTATTAGTTAATTCAATTTATATTTCAAATAAGATTCAGACGTTGGTTTTCATGTTTTTGTTGTTGTTGGGTTTTTTTGTTTGTTTTTGTTTTCTTTTGGGTTTTTTGTTGTTGTTTGTTTGTTTTTTTGTGGGTTTTTTTTTTTTTTGGGGGGGGGGGGGTAAACCCAAATTAGTACTATTATGTATTCTACAGATCTAAAAGAGAATTGGAGGTGGGAGGGGAATAACTCACTTGTTATCTTTAAAAAAACACGTATTTCCGCGCTCACTACACTTTAGAGCTGTTTCAATATGCATCATGTTTTTGAAACGCTGATATTGATAACCAGAAAATCGATTTTTGTTTTCATGCGTCCGTGTTCCACATTGCGCGCCCTCGCCGTACCAAAAAAAGCCCTGCGCATAAGGAAAACGATCCTTATTCTACTCGGTTTTTTTTTACAAAATACGTTGGTATGATTGGTTTGATCGTTGTAAATTCCATACAAACATACAAAATGACATGTGTCATCGTATCACAGTAATGCGAAATACAACAAATTCTCAATTTCCCCATTCAGATTTTAAGTGACAAGTCCATGTCGTGTCAGACTCGCAAGAAGCAGCTGGTTCCGTGAATGCCACACTTGTTGAGCTGTTTGTTCCGATCAGTTTTCTGGTAAACAGTTTTGTTTGTTTCAGACGACCTCGTCAGGTTTGGCGCGCTCGGTAAACGGAAATATAGTTTTGAATGAGTTCATTGAACAATTTCGCGCCCAGCTGATACATAAAAGTTTTAGCAGCCATTAAAATTTATCGAAGAATTAAAAAAAAAAAAAAAAAAAAAATTCAGGGCATATGAGCACTACAACTACCCTATCCCCACTTAAAGACCAAAATGTAAGGGTTTTTTTTCACCTACTCCACACAAATAAAGGTGAAAAATATAAAGTTTTACCCCCACCTCCCATCCCACTTCGAATAGCGTTGTTTCGAGTTTGCACTAATACAGCTTATAAAATGACTAACATAGGCGGGCTCTGCTACAGACTGAAGTTTTGAAAAAGATGGCACCGTTTATTTTTTTTACATACACGTGCATATCTATTTGCTCTTTTAAAATGTTGGCTCATGCAATAGAGCGTTCGCCTGAGGTGTGACCCATCGCAGAATCGATCTCCCTGTGGGTTTTCACCCCAACTATTGTCCCAAGCTGTGCAATGTACTGCCCTTTCTATGTAAAAAGATCCTTAGCTGCTTTATCGGTAGGAAGGTTTTTTTAGTTTTTATAACGACACCACTAAAGCACATTGATTTATTAATCATCGGCTATTGGATGTCAAACATATAGTCTTAGAGAGGAAACCCGCTACATTTTTCCATTAGTAGCAAGAGATCTTTTATATGCACCATCACAGACAGGATAGCACATACCACGAGTGAGTGCTTTACCAGTGGGCTACGTCCCGCTCCTTATCGGTAGGAGTAGCATGAAGTCGTAATGAGTAATAATTATTTATCTATTTTAAAAAATATATATATATATATACAATTTTTATTTTATTTTAAATTTAATTAATTTATTTATAATTGGGGTTGTGTTTTTTTGTCGGTGTTTTTTTTTTTTTTGGGGGGGGGGGGGGGGGCGGGAGGAGGGCGGGTTTGTTTGTTTTCGTTTTGTTTTGTTTGATTGTTTGGTAAACGGAACAATCAACGCTCGGAGTAACTAACAAATTGTGATAGTGTAAGGGGGATAACTACAAAAACAGAGTTATATACTCTATAAGCGAGTTACCTTCCGCTTTATCTTAAACTGGCGATTTCACGCATACAAACATAATACAGTGGCGGATCCGGAGGGGGTGGGGGGGGGGGGGGGTGAATAGGGTGGCTAACCACCCCTCCCTTCCTGGGCAATTTTTGTTTTTTTTATGTTTATTCCAAACATATACCGTTCAAAGTTTTTTTCAGGAAGATGCAAATAAAACCATTCCGTTAGCGAAAATAATATGCATCTGGGTGTACAACTGAACAGAGTATGGCTTACATCGATAAGAACACCATTAAATCGTTTTCGATATAATATTTTGTTGTGAATCAGGAAAAGGGCAACAAATTTATCAACTTTATGAAATTATTAAATTAGGAATTAGATCCTCAGAAATCAGTGAAATAAGGCTCTAAAATGTCCACAATGCCGGTTCACTCCATCCCAATCCAGCCACCCCCTTTATTATTTTCTAGATCCGCCACTGTAATAAGTTACAATTTTAAAAAATGTAAACCCCTCCCCCCGCCTCCCCCTCCCAAAAAAAACCCACAACAAAAAACAAACACAACAACAACAAAACATTACAGTAAACCTATCATTTTTCTATGTAATAATTTATATGATTTCTTAAGAATCGGCGGCGGGAGGAACTAAACCAATTTAGTTTATCTCTTCAAAAGACTAAACTGGGATAGTGTAAGGGGGATAACTACTAATTATATACTTTATAAGGGTTGCAGTGAGTGATAAGGATTCAGGGCGATAGCTTCCCTTAAACAGCAAGGCCCTACAGTATTAAGTTCTTTTCATGGCCTTCTTTCACCTAATAATAAAAACTAAATTGTTGATACATGTATATTGATATTCACTGCATGCAACAATATTTTTGGAAGCTACATCAAAACAATACCGGGTACTGTTGTATAAAAACCCCCAAAACAAAACAAAAACTCACACTAAAACCCTGACAACCACCCTTGCTGAAGCAACATCAGGCACCATGATATATATGGTATTAATGATAATATGTAATTACCAATTTTATAATGTGAGAAATGTTCAAGCTGGATAACCGCTTATACCTTTTTCATAATATAACCATCACACATCTGTATATGTGATTTCAATAGGAGCTGAATGTAACTACCGGCCTCGGTGGCGTAGTGGTTAAGCCATCGGACTACTAGCTGGTAGGTACAGGGTTTGAACCCCGGTACTGGCTCCAACCCAGAGCGAGTTCTTAAAGGCTCAGTGAGTAGGTGTAAGGCCACTACATCCTCTTCTCTCTCACTAACCACTAGCCAACTAACAACTAACCCACTGTCCTGGATAGACAGCCCAGATAGCAGAGGTGTATGCCTAGGACAGCGTGCTAGAACCTTAATTGGATATAAGCACGAAGACAAGTTGAAATGAAATGAATGTAACTAATTTTCAAACATAAATCCAGAGGAAATGTACAAAATAAACGAAGAGTAATTAAAAGGATGATCCTGAGTTAGTGCATTGTAAAACCAGGCGTATGCCCAGCAAGTTTAGCAGGGGATGGGGAGTGGGTCTAGGCTGTGATGACTGGAGTTTATAGATGAGTCGATTCATCCATATCCGAAAAATATATTTAAAAAAAGAAATTTGCTTGAGCAGGGAGAGGTATCAACCCTCAAAACTCCCCCTCCTCTGCATGTGCCTCAAGTTGGAATATCAAACCTCAAAACCCTCCCCCTGCACATGTGCCTCAAGTTGGAATATCAACCCTCAAAACCCTCCCCCTGCACATGTGCCTCAAGTTGGGATATCAACCATCAAAACCCTCCCCCTGCACATGTGCCTCAAGTTGGGATATCAACCATCAAAACCCTCCCCCTGCACCTCAAGTTGGGATATCAACCCTCAAAACCCTCCCCCTGCATGTGCCTCAAGTTGGAATATCAACCATCAAAACCCTCAAAACCCCCCCTGCATGTGCCTCAAGTTGGAATATCAACCATTAAAACCCTTCCCCTGCACATGTGCTTCAAGTTGGAATATCAACCATCAAAACCCTCCCCCTGCACATGTGCTTCAAGTTGGAATATCAACCATCAAAACCCTCCCCCTGCACATGTGCCTCAAGTCATTTTCGACTAATCACCAAATACAGTTTGCTCTACTTATAAATATTAGGACGATTAGAAAAACAATGAATACACTGATAATTGATATTCTAAATAAGAAAATATATTTAATAGTAGTCGACTGTTATGAAATGTATTTCAATAAAAAATATATACAGTGGACTGTCTAAAACCAGCATCTGTCTAAACTGGATTTCTGTGTAAAGTTCTAAAGTCCCGTCCACGCCTGGTGCTTATAAAACTTTTTGAGTCTAGACTCAAGACTCTAATAAGAGTCTGAGACTAACGTCATGACAACGCCATACAAATAGTATGCATGTGACGTCATTAGAGATTGAGTCTGGACTCAACAGTTTTATAAGCATGGGCCCTGCTACTGTACGCTAATGTATTATAAATCTGTCTACACCAGGCACTCTGCTACTGTACGCCAATGTATTATAAATCTGTCTACACCAGGCACTCTGCTACTGTACGCCAATGTATTATAAATCTGTCTACACCAGGCACTCTGCTACTGTACGCTAATGTATTATAAATCTGTCTACACCAGGCACTCTGCTACTGTACGCTAATGTATTATAAATCTGTCTACACCAGGCACTCTGTTTAAACCGGCATATTTTGTCAGTCCCAAGTGAATCCGATTTAGACAAGAGTCCACTGTATATATATATATATATATATATATATATATATATATTAGGAAATAAAAAGACAGTTGACTTAGTACAAATACTAGGGTGATCAAAAACACATTTAATATACAGCCACTAATATTTTATTTAAAAAAATATATTTAATAATAATGTAATTACAGTCGTTAAAAAGTCTCTGTTGGTTGACATGGTCTTAACAATCACTGAAAACTCCGGATACTCCCTTTAACTATAGGATATTTCTATTACACACAAATACAAATAAAGAGAAAAGTGCAAGTTCCATTTCTTTTTAATAAACAAGTACATATATGATACACAGGTTATTATATATCTATATATTTGTGACTAGCAGATGACCAAACTATCGTAAGCATTCTACATATAATATGAAAAGCGAAAACCTAAGTTGAGGTCTAGTATTTGCATTATTTGAGTTTGAAATATTCACTATTAAGTTAAATATAAATAGTCTTGTAGCAATTTTTTAATTGTTTACAAGACTTTTAACAGGCTGAACAATATAATATTATTAAGTAATTTTAAATGCGTAGATGACTATTACCTTGGAACAACATCAGTTACCATTGGTTAAATATTTGCACACAAATTACATGTACTTACTTTGCAAACAGTTAATGGAACAAGGTTTTCCTTTTCTTTTCTATCTAAGAATTGTCAGCTAATGATCACAAAGAAATTCCCTGAGGTTTTGACTGATATTGCTTGTTCACAGCCGTACCCTCTGGGGGAGGGGCAGGGGGGCAGTTGCACCCCTGATAAAAAAAAAAATCTTTTTTTTCTCTCCAGAAAATAGCATACACATCTCAAGGTTTAATTTGTATAGTGTTTCATTTGTTTATTTGTCCAGTCTTCTGTCATTATCAAAACTGAATGCAAGTATCTTAAACAGAGTTGTCTTTCTTGATGAGAGAAAATGCTTGGTTGGAATTTAATTGTTGATCATCAGGTATACAATATAATCAATTTGATTTAACAGATCAACTTTTGAGAATTTGAGTATAAAGATTATAAAGATTATTATTATTATTATTATTATTATTATTATTATTATTACTCACATTACTTGGTCAGGTTTTGTATGAACGTAGCAATGATTTATTTGAATTTACCTTTTCCATCATTTTCACAAATATAGGTCCTACATACATGTATTTTGCTTAATTTAGTTTTAATACCTATTCAGTATTCATGTTCCTTACTTACACAGGTAAAACAACCAAATTCCCAGCAAACTTTACATGAATTTCACCATTTAGAGTGATACTTTTAACATTTTCCATGACAATCAATTATGGATTTCATCAAATTAATCATCAAATCACTAGAACCCATCTATTAAAAGTTTTATAATAAATCAATCATCAAAAACACTACTGCCAGCAAGTATTCTTAATGATGTACCAAAGTGTTACAGTCTTGATAGGCTTATATTCATACAATATATGAAGAGTTCAGGTGCAAAACGCGATATATCCATTTTTCATTTTCAGTAAAAGTGATGTTTTTAATTGGCGTATATCACATTTTTATACAAAAAACCGGGATTTACCCAATACAAATTCGTAAGGATCAATCTTGTTTTGCGGCAAATCAGCGGGCCTACGATTAGCCCTTACAGACTTACAATAATGGCTTTAACTAAAAACCAGAAAGAAAATGGTTTATATTGCGTTTTGTGCCTGAATTCTTCATATATTTTAAAATTATTAAATATAAATAAACTGGTTATATTTTGTAGATGACTCGTGAGCATACACCTCAGTAAAAATTATGATAAATATTTAAACTTAGCTTTGGGAAGACTCCACTTCATAAATCATTAATTCATTGAGACATGTTGGCGTAATACAAGAAAGACCAATATACATGTACAAATGTATATAACAGAAAGGCTTTTTAAAATATAGAATTATATAGCATTATCTTAAAAATCAGTTCAAAATAAAGGCATACAAATACACCATGCAAAACTATGTAAAATATAAAAATATCAACAGAAACAAAATACTTGGCAAGACTAACACACTAATGTCATGAATTAAAAAGAATCCAGAATGGAACAAGTAATCAGGTTGGGCTGCCAGCAACCATCAGAAAGTGGATATGTCGGCTGACTTTCATCCAGTTTCGTCACACTCAGGACACCCAAGGTGATTAATGCTCCAAGACCTGGCTGAAATAACAGAACAAAAAGTTTGTTAAAGTTTGTTTGGTTCTAATGACAACACTAGAGAACATCGATTAATGAATCAGTGGCTATTGTATGCCAAACATTTGGTAATTCTGACATAGTTATGAGAGGAAACCTAATACAGCTAGGGATCTTTTATATGGACTTTCCCCACAGACAGGACAGCACATACCACAACCTTTGACCAATTGTGGTGCACTGGTTGAAACGAGAAAAGACCAATCAGCTTAATGGATCCACTGAGGTGGTTCGATCCTGCGATGCAAGCATCTCAAGTGACCACTCTACTGACTGAACTAAATCCCGTCCTTAACAGAACAAATGTCGGGTTTTTTTAATAATTAAGTGGAACAAAAATTTACAACTGAACCAAAGCCAGCCAGTGCTGGGCATGGTGACCCATCTCTCACACAATTCCTGCTAATATTACTGCTGCTGCTAATTATGAATGAATGAATGAATGAATGTTTAACGACACACCCCAGCACAAAAATACACATTGGCTACTGGGTGTCATAAAAAGTTTAATACAAATTATGCATAATATTAACTTTTTAGGTTTCAGTTAAATCAAGCGGTACTAAGATGTATCAGGGCTCGAAATACAAAGTAAAATTTTCCCTGCTGGGTTTTCTTTTAAATAGCAGGTGAAAAACCCCCCAAAAACCCGTCCTGTTAAAGGCATATTGTCACAGACCACTGATCTATTTAATGGTCTAACAAAGTATTACCTAAACAAAAATTATTTGATTTGTCCCTAAATGTACTTTATTCAACCATCTTCATAACCACCATACTCCATTTATTAATGATATTTTGTAAAAATAATTGAATTATGGCAATGGTCCATAATTCAAAAACTAAAATTGCCGACAGGGTTGACATGGATTTCACTCCATCATGGTTCAGTTAATGTGATGCGATAGCTAGATTGGGTTTCCAACAATTAATGTAATTTTTATTTATTATCCATTTTTACAGAAATAAGGTCCTTAAATCCGTGACAGTATGCCTTTAAGACAAAAATATGGTCTGCTGGAAATATGACAGCAGACGGGAGGGTTTGGAATAATGTGTGAACGATTAGAAGCAATATGAAATTAAAATTTAACAGAATCACGAGCTAACCAGCAGATGAGATAATTGTACATACATCTTTCTCTTCACAAAATGTACGATTTCTTTGAGGTTTTCTCAGGTGAATTTCTATTTCACATGCTAGGTCTAAAAAAATGGAAAGTTTTTGGCTTTTCGCAGGCTGCCGTTTCGAGCCCTGTACCTTTCTAACATTTTTCTGCTACCCAATGCAGTTTGTGTAAAACCTTTGTAATAGGCTTCTGGCATTATAAACATGTTACACAAAGATCAAATAATTGCGATACGAATGAAGTGCCTGTTATATGTGCCAGTCTATGAAAAAGGGTATACAGGTGAGGAAAAATGGTAAAATATTATTTTGGAATTTTTCGAAAGCCAGTGGTCACACGAGTATGATGCCAACATATTTTGGTCCCAAAGATAAATGTGACAACTGGAATCATGAATGAGTAATTATGATAAGAGATGTTTTAAGTTTCAATGGTAATGTCACAGTTTGTTTTGTTTAAGTACACCACTAGAGCACATTAATTTATTAATCATCAGCTATTGCATGTCAAACATTTGGTAATTTTGACATATAGTCTTAGAAAAAACACAGTACATTTTTTTATTAGTAGCAAGGGATCTTTTGTATACACCATCCCACAGCCTTTGATATACCAGTCGCGGTGCACTGGCTGGAATCAGAAATAGGCCAATGAGCCCACCGACGGGGTTGATAAACATGAAGGTTTCACTTCAAACAATACTGACTCAACACCTTGTATCCAACATTAATCAAACCATATACAGTGAAACCTCTCAAGACCGGACCCTCTGTAAACTGGAATGCCCTCAAAAACCGGACATTTTACAGAGTCCCTTTTTAAAAACCAGGACAGAACTTAACCTCTCTAAACCGGGCATTTTTCTCGGTTCTAAGGGTGTCCAGTTTAGACGGGTTTCACTGTATCTCCTAGCCAGAAAATACATTGTAGGTAGGGATGGGGTATTACCTTCTTTTTAACAAGATGAGTTTCAAATCACACCAGTAGCATTATTGCATAGCCTCTTCAATGGCCTTTATGATCACTTGCAGCTTCTCTTCAGTGTCAACAAAGCCACTTCCTTTCTAAATAAAATATAAAGTCTTCAGCAATTAGCACATTCTGGAGGATTAAATACACACAAAACATAAACAGTTTAAAAACAAACAAGAACTAAGGCTAGGTTATAAAACAGTCTGCAATTACTGTAAAACAGTAAAAGTTGTAAATCTCTTGTTTTAAACCCCCCCAACTAAACAGTAATTGAAAAACAATACAAAAGTCATGTGTTGCAAATAAAAGACGTATGTCTATTTTACCTAACAACAGAAAAGCAAGCTTTCATGTGATTAGTGCTAAATAAAATCCATCTCCCCCACACAACCTGGTCCAGTCTTCTATCATTTTAATCTAGAATTGCTATTAACGTAGCAGACTTTTGGGTGAAAAACAACTTCCATTTCACCAGTTAGATTAAGACCTGTTGAGGTAAAATATACTCTGTCAAAAAGGTGATAGGGAAAGAAGAAGTGTGTTTGATTTTACAAAATATCGGGGTTTTTTGTACAATGTTGCTGAATGACCATGTTTGTTAATGTTCCTGGAATGGGACAGCATGCCCAAATGCACCCTAAAACAAATTTAACACAGGAAATTGGTGTGAATTGGTCAGATTTTGGAGAATGCATGTGAAACTTGGGGAAAAGATTGGGGTAGTGATGGGTATTTAAAGCTGCAATGCTTGCAATGATGCCTCATTTCCATTTCGATGCAGACGAGTTACAAGATGCCAAGACTAAGCCTGCTGAATCGAAACACTGCAATAGGCCGCCTCCAGTTAGGTGAATCACAGTCAGCAGTCTCACACCACATGAATGTCCATCAGAGCACCATTTCACGTCTCTGGGACAGGTACCAGCAGTTTCAATCAACTGAAGACCGACCCAGAAGTGGAAGACCTTGCATAACAACTGCAGCACAAGATCACTAAATCTGGGTCCTGCACTTGCGTCACCGAACTGCCACAGCAACGAACATTGCTGGACGCATACCTGGTTTGAGAAGGGTGTCTGCACAAACCATTCGGAATCGACTTCTAGAAGCTGTTTTATGGGCTAGGAGACCGTATGTTGGCCCAGTGCTGTGACGTCAACATAGACATTTACATGTTTGCTGGTGCGGGAATGTACAGGGGTGGAACTTGGGAAACTGGCGGCGAGTATGGTTCATCGGTTCAACGACGAATCACGTTTCCTTCTACAGTCACGTGATGGATGACAACGTGTTTACAGATGCCGCAATGAACGTTTTGCCAAAAACAGCGTCACCAAAGTTGACAGATTCAGTGGAAAGAGCGTCATGATGTGGGAAGCCATCTCATACACCGGCAGAAGTGAACTTATATTCGTACAAGGCAACCTGACAGCTGAACGCTACCGGGATGAAATTCTTCGCCGTCACATGCTTCCCATTTTGGATCGACTGAAAGAACTCTTTCAGCAGGACAATGCTAGGCCACATACGGCACATGTAACAATGGATTTCTTACAGAATGAGAACATTAATTTGCTGCCATGGCCATCAAGATCGCCAGATCTCAACCCCATTGAACATCTATGAGACGAACTGGACAGATGTGTACGCCAGCATGACCCGGTGCCTCAGACGCTTCCGCAACTGTCACATGCACTGCAGAAAGAATGGGCTAGGATTCCACATGCCCGGATTCAGAGACTCATTCAGTCTATACCAAGGAGATGTCGCACAGTGATTGCTGCTGCTGGTGGTCACACAAGGTACTGATTTCAGTGCCCTCATGTGATGCTGTTTGGTGACGTCAGTCCATAGCAAGAACATTGTCACATACTCATGTCAAATTTTACTGTGATATGATCATAAATAACAAAATTATGCCACTTTGTATTAAAGGGATAATTCCATGAATATTTTGCCTATGCGTTTCTTTTTTGACAGAGTATAATACCAACTGCACAGGTATAAATGTCTTTGAAATCCAAAGAAAGAAAAATACATCCAAACATTTTTAATTTTACCTTTAAGTAAACCACACACATATTACTGTATAATTATGCAATTTTAAAAAGTATCTGAATCTGAACTGTAATGCTTGCTGATGGCAAAGAATGGATGGAATCCAGTAAGAGATGGGTATAAAACATCCATCCATACATCCATCCATGCATCCATTTATACATACTCATCCATCCATGCATCCATTTATCCATTTATACATATACATACCCATCCATCCATTCATACATACCCATCTATCCATCCATTTATACATACATACCCATCCATACCCATTAATTTATACTTACATACCCATCCATCCATGTATACATACATAACCATTGATTCATCTCCACCTATCCATTTATACATCCATTTATACATACCTATCCATCCATGTATACATACATAACCATTGATTCATCTCCACCTATCCATTTATACATCCATTTATACATACCTATCCATCCATGTATACATACATAACCATTGATTCATCTCTATCCATCCATTTATACATACCTATCCATCCATGTATACATACATAACCATTGATTCATCTCTATCCATCCATTTAAACATACATATCCATCCATTTATACATACCCATCCATCCATCCATCCATCCATTTATACATACCCATCCATCCATCCATTTATACATACCCATCCATCCATGTATACATAAATAACCATTGATTCATCTCTATCCATCCATTTAAACATACATATTCATCCATTTATACATACCCACCCATCCATCCATCCATTTATCCATTTATACTTACATACCCATCCATCCATGTATACATACATAACCATTGATTCATCTCCACCTATCCATTTATACATCCATTTATACATACCTATCCATCCATGTATACATACATAACCATTGATTCATCTCCACCTATACATTTATACATCCATTTATACATACCTATCCATCCATGTATACATACATAACCATTGATTCATCTCTATCCATCCATTTATACATACCTATCCATCCATGTATACATACATAACCATTGATTCATCTCTATCCATCCATTTATACATACCTATCCATCCATGTATACATACATAACCATTGATTCATCTCTATCCATCCATTTAAACATACATATCCATCCATTTATACATACCCATCCATCCATCCATTTATACATACCCATCCATCCATCCATTTATACATACCCATCCATCCATCCATTTATACATACCCATCCATCCATCCATTTATACATACCCATCCATCCATCCATCCATCCATTTATACATACCCATCCATCCATCCATTTATACATACCCATCCATCCATGTATACATACATAACCATTGATTCATCTCTATCCATCCATTTAAACATACATATCCATCCATTTATACATACCCATCCATCCACCCATCCATCCATCCATCCATTTATACATACCCATCCATCCATCCATTTATACATACCCATCCATCCATCCATTTATACATACCCATCCATCCATCCATCCATCCATTTATACATACCCATCCATCCATCCATTTATACATACCCATCCATCCATCCATTTATACATACCCATCCATCCATCCATTTATACATACCCATCCAACTATCCATTTATACATAACCATCCATCCACCCATCCATTCATCAATCCACACACATATATTTTCTCACCAGTTTAGAATGCACCAGCTTGCCATTGACCGTGACTTCAAACTTGTTAGTGAGTGAAGGATTCCTTTCCGCTGTCTAATGGAAAAGTTAAAATTATATTAATCTATCTGGTCCGTAAGTAGTTAACTGTCATGTATTAATAATCTTACAATGTGTTATAACTACATCATTTCTAATGTCATTACAATTATGTTTCTCTAATTTCTGTTTTGATTTCCATGCTAATCATTTTAAAAACTGGTTTTATGCACTTTTATTCACGAAAACTTAATGGGCCGAATACTGTAGATCCTGAAATTAAGGCGATCATAATATTAATGCAAAAAATTTGAGTTTGTGTTATCTGCATTAATAATATGACGCATTTATTTCTGTTTTGTCCAGCAAGCTATGTTTCACACGCTATTAAAACAAAGATTAAAATTCCAATGCATTTATAAAAACAACTGGAGCACAATTCATAATAGGCAAGACAGATTATTTGTCCAATGGTCCAGCAAAAGCTCACATACGGTAATCCATCTCGCATGAATGGGTTTTGTTGACCGTTTATTTGTTTTTATTGTTCAAGTTCGCTGCAAGATACAGTTGTAATGGTACATGCATTCTAATCTTTAGCGAGATTTAGGTAACTATACACCCAGGGAGAACACTGCAAGTTAATACCAAATATTTAAACGATAAGACTAGTCTGTTATCTGTCCAATTATCTAATAAAATTCATTATATTTAATTCAATCCTTATAATCCTTCTATTATTTTTTCTAGGTTCTAGCTATATACAAGTTTTTTTTCAAATGGTACATCCTTTAATATCTCTATAAAAAGTAGGGCAGTTTCTGCAAGAATTAAGTTAAAGTTTTATTTTGTTTCATGACAACACTAGAGGACACTGATTAATTAATCATTAGCTATTGGCTATCAAACATATGGAAATTCAGATATGTAGTCTTCAGAGGAAACCCGTTATATTTTCCATTAGCAGCAAGGGATCTTTTATATGCAAGTTATTAGACTAAACTAGATCCCGTTCCTGCAACATTTAATTTATTGTTCTATTTGAATTTTCTAGCCACAGTTCTACATTGTTTCGAAAGCAATTTTTTAAGCATAAAATATAATAACTCGGCCATACACACTTACAATCTCAATTTCGCCCCCAAACCTTTCCGTA
This sequence comes from Gigantopelta aegis, assembly GCF_016097555.1. Taxonomy (NCBI): domain Eukaryota; kingdom Metazoa; phylum Mollusca; class Gastropoda; order Neomphalida; family Peltospiridae; genus Gigantopelta; species Gigantopelta aegis. The sequence continues at coordinate 66,572,021 of NC_054702.1, forward strand.
AGACGTTGTGCCATCATACGAAACTGAAAACAAAAGAAAACGAAACAATAATTATAAATTCAATACAGTTGATGTATTAAGTACCAGTAGGCACATTGGGCCAGATTTACAAAACCTGGGTTTTTCACGTACACACATGCAACTACCTGCTGTCGTCACTTCATGGCCTACTCTTTTTGATTAGCAGCAAGGAATCTTTTATATGCATCATTCCACAGATTGGACAGTACATACCATGGCCTTTGTTACACCAGTTGTGGTGCACTGGTTGGAATGAGAAATAGCCCAATGGGCCCACCAACGGGAATCGATCCTAGATCGATTGCGCATCAGGCGAGCGCTGTACCACTGAGCCAGGTCCTGCCCTGTTGTGTAATTAGTGTCGGATACAATATGTTGGTCACTCTACAGATCGAGTATCTATTAGAGCATTACTTGGTTAGGCCTACTGTAACAATAAATCACTTTAAGTGCTGTAGGGTTTCAAGTTTCCTAAGCATATTGCTACTAGTTTGTGTGAAAAAGCAGCCACGAATGGCCAGGAATGAAGTAACATTTATTTTGTTTAACAACACCACTAGAGCACATTGATTACTTAATCATAGGCTATTGGATGTCAAACATTTGGTAACTGTGACATGTAGTCATCAGAGGAAACCCGCTACATTTTTCCTAATGCAGCAAGGGATCTTTTATATGCACTTTCCCACAGACAGGACCAGGAATGAATTTTGAGAGATTGAAGTTTCCATGGGATTGATGTTTGATCATTTACTTCTCAATCCTAAATTATTTTCTGTTAATAAATATATACAATTAAGTGTACCATGTACCCGATATATATGTATGTCAAATTCACTTAGGTTACATATTTTATTTTGTTTTATCCTATAACTTACCCACGATATCCATGTCATAAACCCATGTGATAATTTACTTTATTAACCCGGTTAATAATGGTATGCAAATCTGCAAGGTCTCTAGGTAATGTGTTACTGTGGATAGGTCATTTTCTAACAAGCTAATAAGACCCGTGTACCTGAGCGTAACGTTTTCAAAGATTTGTTTAAAATGCGTGACGTCAAACTAATCTATGCTAATCGTGATGATGTCATATTATCGATGGCGGCGACTTTAGTACTGTGATTTACTAAAAATTAATTAAAATGTTATTTTAGAAGTGTTATAGGATAAACAGGATTCGCTACTCATGTTTTTTAATATGTAAAATATCAACCTCGTCTAGTTAATCGGTATTTGTCTCAGCAAAGCCTCGACAAATACCGATTAACATAGACTCGGTTGATATTTTCCATATTAAAAAATACTCACGACGAATCCTCTATGTATACTTTGTATTACAATTAATATACACAAAAGGAATCTACATATATTATTCACAAAATGAACTTATCCAAAGACACCGCATGATGCTTCAATTTTAAATTGAACTGTATAGGCAGTGATTTTGAAGATCTGAATTCCCTGAACCTCAAACCTATTTCACGGACTTCAACATCGAGTTATATCAAAGTCTGACCATATAATAAATAGGACAAGTCAGTGGAGTAAAAACATTCCCTGGCGTCTAAAAATAAAATCACATTCGCCAGTTGGCGACTGTCCAATAATTTTACTTTAATCTGTAAACAAAACTGTGGACCAGTAGCAATTTATTTTCCATAAAACGTGTTTTCTATCGGTAATTTGTTTGAAAAATAAAAGTTTGAGACGTGTTAATCAGACTATGAATAACGATTATCCAGTACTGAAGAATAAACATGGTGACATTAAGTGGGAGGTACATTTGTAATACTTCGTTATGATGTTATCTCCCTTAACTTGAATATCAAGCGCTTGGAAATAATTCAGCCAGAGTTCAGTTTTGGACCAAGTCGGTCCTGTCCCATTTAGAGCCAGGTTTTATTTATGTATTAAAATGACATTGTTGAGCTACTGTATGTCTTTACGTGTCTGTTTGAAAATCAAACGTTAATTATTTTAAATGTCGTCTTGTATATGTGTTATTCTGCGCTCCAATCATCTCGTGCTTATCGTGATAACGGGGCCCTCCTCGATGACGACGTCTCCAGTCGTGAATGTTGTTTTAATCACGTCGGAAGTCATTTTCACCAGTGGAGGATGAAAACATGTTTCTATTTTCATGACTCGACTTTAGACGACTTTAAAGACACAACTATTTACAAAACAGTATTTATGGATTTACAAGGCAGTATGTGATGAAAATAAATATTATTTAAACCAAAAGTAAGGTAGCCGATTGGTAACTACTAGTAACACGTTGAAGCCTGGTAGATATTATCACAATGCTTTTATTTAACTTTTAATGAGTACGGCAATTTAAATGCATATTTTAGCAGTGCCATTAAAATAGTAATTCGCTTAAATTCGTTTAATACAATTATTGGGTACGAAATTTGATAATGATAGTTAATAGTCGTTCACTGTTTTAGTGGAACCGGACACAAACAGTAACTTGTAATAACTATTTAACAACTAGGAATTACCCCTTCACGAGTTCATTCGAATGCGGTCCTAATAACAATTACAGCATTAGTAATGTGCCGTAAAATGGCAGATGAATCAATTTAATGACAAGTATATATTAACTGGCTACTAAATAAAGTGGCTGGCGACTGAAATATTTTACTTTACTGGCTTGCTTTGTAGAGCACTGCAAGTACATATATAATGTTTTTAATCAGTTTTATCTGTGTGCAGTGCTATAGGTCATGGATCAGGTTAATGTATAAAAAGAAATTCTGGACTGGCTTAAATATAACACAGGAAGGAAGTAAGGAAATGTTTTGTTTAACGATGCACTCAACATATTTTATTTACGGTTATCCTCGTTTAATCGAAAGCCGTACGACTAAGAGGAAATGGCTGGTGTGCATGCTCAGTCATGTCAGGCTATCAATTTAAAGTTTACCTTGTTCAATTTAGAAATAAAATGTATAAAAAGTACATACTCATATGTTATCTCCGTTTCATCAAGAATTGCACCAGGTGGTAAGAAAAGATCATTTTAAATGCATCATTGAAAACCGTACTATGACGATATCAACATAATGGCAACAAAACAAAATTGGTGTTTCCCCGCAAAAACAGTCACGTGACCTGAAAGCGGCTATTCAGAAGTGACCAGTCATTACTCAATTGGCAGTGCTAGCAGACGTGTTTGGTTGTGTGGATTCCTTTGTGCACCTGTTGCTGTTTAGGCATGCATTTGCATTGCATTCAGTAAGATTCCAGGGCACACATTAACTGTAATAATAAGTTTTATTGTGCATAAAACTTATTCTTACTTTTTCTCTCGCATTTTTAAGGAAATTTGTTTTAAGTGTACTTCCTTAACAAGAAGTTGTTGTCGTGTCAATGATCGAACATGCACAGACATTACAAAATACCAGGAAGTAAAATAATACAGTTTTCGATAATTGGCGATATATGGCGTCAGACATATGGTGAAGGACCACACAGATATATAGAGAGGAAACCCGCTGTCAACACTCTTTCCGATTAGCAACAAGGGATATTTCATATGCACCATCCCATAGACAGGACGGCACATACCACAGCCTTTGATATACCAGTCATTATGCACTGGCAGTCTCCAATGTGGTGTACTTACGAGTAGAAGGTGAATAATAATGATAAAAAACAATTTATATTTACCCTGGGGGCGTAACCTCATCCGCCACTGAAAAATAAAGAAACAACTTTCATTAACTTGTTATGTATCCTTGTACCTGTATCATTCAATGTAACAACTGTAAAATAGCAGGGAACATTTTGTTCAGTATCGCATCGTGATTCGCTATGCAAATTTCAGAGATTGCTACACAATTTTAAAACTTTAAATAATTTATTTGCTAATCAATTTTCAATTGACTAAATTCATACACTAATCACGATTTTTTTTTAATGTTTCCTGAATAGTTACATGTACGTTTAAAATTCATTGATGTACTTCTAATATTAAAACATATATTTATTTCTGTAACACAATCAAGTTTGTTTTGTTTAATGATACCACTAGAGCACATTGATTAATTAATCATTGGCTATTGGATGTCAAACATTTGAACAAGAAATAACCCAATGGGCCCACTAATGGGGATCAATCCTAGACTGACCTTGCATCAGCCGAGCACTTTACCACTGGGCTATGTCCCGCCCATAACCCAATTAACTCGGAAAGTTCTTGTTTTAAAATGTTTAAAGTAAAAAATGGGTACACGTCTTCTTAGTTTGAATAAATTGCTACACAATTTATAAAACTGAGTTGGGTGGAGTGTGCATTGGACCAAACTACAGACATTAAGGTCTTATTGGAGATTCTGGGTGTTCAGTTAGTTCATTAATAATACATACTGAATGGAACAAGTCAAATGTATTATTCTGTATTAACTGTGTGTAGTGATGCATAACGCATTCAGCTTTTTCCATCCAGTACTATTTATAACTCACTCCAAGTACGATCTGAATGCCCCAGGGCCATGCAAGCAAGAGTGTACCTGTGAATGAGAGTGTGTGTTTGTGAGTGCATGTGTGTACGTGTGTGAGTTTGTGTGTGTGTGTGTGTGTGTGTAGATACTGAGAGAGGGATCTTTTATATGCACCATCCCACAGACAGGATAGCACATACCACGGCCTTTGATATACCAGTCATGGTGCACTGGCTGGAACGAGAAATATCCCAATGGGCCCACCGATGGGGATCGATCCCAAACCGAATGTGCATCAAGCGAGCGCTTTACCACTGGACTACGTCCTGACCCTAGTGACATGGTTATCCAAAGCAAAATACAATATTTATACCACCCAACCCCATTTAAACATAAAAAGAGTTATATAAAAAAGATGTTTGATATTGTACCAATGCAGTTCTCAGGTAGGTATCCTGCTTAGTCAGCAAAAACAGTTTTAAAAGGTCAAATAATTTTGGATTTTGCTTATAAATGCTTTTACAACACACTTAATCCCTACCATTAACTAGATGAGGTTGATATTTTACATATTAAAAAACATGAGTAACAAATTCTATTGTAAAATAACATTTCAATTTGATATATCCTAAATCAAAGTTCTGAAGTGATTAGCACAAATGTAGTTTGATATCACACACTTCAACTAAATCTCATCCAAACATTATGCACATGTATGGATATTACAGGTAAGGATAAATATAATAAACAGTTAAATAAATTATGTCATATTTTCCCCACGTTATCTTTATGGACTGAGCAGTGGCGTAGGAAGGTGCCAAATGGGGGGGCACACTTTTACACAATTATAAAGCAAAATATCGCCCCCCCCCCCCCCCCCCCCCGTGCTGGGTATTAACAATACTGTGTTGATTTTGAAGTGATTACAATCATATTTAACATTTCAATTTTTTTTTAGAGTTTGTGGATAATAAATAAATTATAATATTCACAGGAGTGCCATACAAAATTCATTAAACTATGGTAGTGGGTAATTTTTGGCATGCTTCCATCAGAGAACTGTTTAAGCACACCTGTCGTGGACACAACCTCTGACTTCACCTGTTTGGTAATGGTTTTAAAAGCATCGCTCTTGCTCAGGGAATAAATAAAGAATAATACATCAGTGGCCGTTAGATACCATTTATCTCCAAACCAGTTGTTTTAAAATGTATCTAACGAGCGAAAATTAGTTTGATACGTTTTTAAACGAGTTGTTTCTTACATATCCTCAAAAACCAAGTTTTAAGCAAATTTTAACATCTTTTTTGACTAAACGTTATTTACAACCCTTTGCACTTGTAGCTGACTTATGAGTCACAGACACATGAATGTCGGGTTAACTATACGTCAGTCTAATCGATTTCCATTGTGTAGTTTTTCATTGGTTTTATGGCACTGGTGACCTGGTCATCACCCAGGAGGGGCCAGTCATATGTCTTGAAATTGTTAAAGTGTCATTCACACTGACCCAGTGATGACCACAGTATCCCACGGTAGGTCCCGGTATTATGAACCGTAGCTCACCGTAGCTCTGGCTCCAATTTTGTCCAAAAAGACAGTCTGCCACAGTGGGTGCTAAGGTTATTATATGGTGAGCCACGGTAACACATGGTTTCACTACAGAAGACCACAGTATTGCCTTGGACCCCACTACGGTTACCCACGGTAGGCTTCAGTGCACCATAGCGCTGCCTGCGACCACTATGGTGTTGTCAAGGACCATGAAGGTGGTGCTATGGTTTGTCACAGTTACTCACGGTAAGACTATGATGGGATGCCTTACTGCTGCCATAAGTCAATGTAAGTCACCGTAGGAGTAGACACTCACAGTGAACCACAGATGGCCAAGGAAGGGTCTACGGTGGTCCTACGGTGAGGTACGGTGGTACTAGTAACTAAGGTTACACTACGGTGGCATTCATCGGCGGCGAGCTAGGTTGAGTCACAGAAGTTTTAAACAACTTAAAACCACTGTGGCGATCTACGTTTCGTCACGGATCACCCCAGCTGGGTACTGTTTGCTACGGTTTGTCGCCGGACTCACTTCGGTTACCCACGGTTCCCCCCAATTTCAAGCACTGTGGATCACCGTAGTCATACACCGGGAAAGCGTGACTGGGGCTTAATACACTACATGTGTTAACAACCATGTGTACAACCAAAAATAAAGCATGGTGTTCTCACCAACCGGTGTGTACGAAAATAATTCTCCGACTGGTTTCATAAATGCTGTATTGAACTCCCGCTTATGCAATATAGTCAATAATCTACATGTATATATATTGACCATTGATACTGGCCCTTAACTTGTTGTGACTAGTATAGTAACTGTTTCAGTACGGTGAATGTACTATCTTCCATGGTCATGGTAAACGCGGAAATATTTCCGAACGCAAAATTCGAGTTTATAACTAATAAATTACGACAACTAAATATTTCATAATTATGGGTTACTTACCAATAAACAACGTGGACTTTGACTTGTCCCATGTTAGAAATTTGAGTTTAAAATGTAAGTTTTTTTGTGACCGGGGACCGGATTAACCACAGACTACTAATCGACAGCTTCCCTGAAACACCAGGTTGTCAATGACTCATTAATTCTTGCAAGTAATGATACATGCTAAAAATAGTTCTCAGCGCCGTGACGATACGCTCGATCGGTCGTTGCGCTTGGAGATAAATGCATATTACAGAGGGAACCAGTCAAATATGATTGGAGAAAAGATGCATTCGTGCGGTGTACGCAGGTACAACAATAGTAGTAATTACCCGAGTCTAGTGAACATGACAGTGCACAATTTGTATACTAATGGAAAATACAGAAAATATTACATAATTTCAATCCAACTGAGTACAGCCATCAATATGGTTTACAAACGGAAGGACGGAATCGGGGTGGGGGGTGGGGATGGGGGTGGGGTGGGGGGGGGGGAAGTGGGGGGGAGGGGAGGCTGGAGGGTCGGTTATGAACCTATGATCTTTTTGTCTACGTTCCCTGGACACCTGTATGAATAATACTATATTGCACTGTTATAAAATTGTTTTAGCCTCAGCGTGGGGTCCGTTCGAACCTCCCGAACCCCCTCCCAGCATACGCCAACACCTTGCTAAAAGTATGGTGGTGAACTACACTGTTTAGGTCCTATAAGCAGTAACCATTTAGTAGTTTGTTGGCTGGTACATAGGCGGATCTAGGGGGCTCCGGGGGCCCGCGCGTCCCCTAAATTTTGCGACAGTTATAATTTTATTATATATTAATTTCCATCCATCTCCAAACATCCTCCCAAGTTTCATTGGCATTCCGCCTCATGTCATTGGGGCCCCCCTGAATGGATTTTCTGGATCCTCCACTGTGATATGCATATATTTATGTATGTATGTATGTATGTATGTATGTATGTATTTATTTATATAAATTATAATATTTACAGAATACATTTTATTATAAAAAATTTTATTATTATTATTATTAGAGTGTGTTTGTGCGTGTCTGTGTGGAACAGAATAACTCATTAATACTATCCCACCATCATCCCCAGCTTTCTGATTTTGTGTTTGTTGTTGTTTTGGTTGTTTTGCTGTTGTTTTGAGAAAATTACATACATATGAATATGCATTTATATATCCGATGACATAAAAATGTTATTTAATGTATCAGATACTTAATTAGCATATCGTATTCTTAAATTAGTTAGCGCTTATAATTACCTTTTTTTAATAAATGTTAACTCGATTTATCCCATTAAGGTTCCCCATTGAGCTATTTCTCGTTCCAGCCAGTGCACCACGACTGGTAATATCAAAGATCGTGGTATGTACTATCCTGTCTGTGGGATGGTGCATATAAAAGATCCCTTGCTGCTACGAAAAGAGTAGCCCATGAAGTGGCGACAGCGGGTTTCCTCTCTCAACATCTGTGTGGTCCTTAACCACATGTCTGACGTCATATAACCGTAAATAAAATGTGCTGAGTGCGTCGTTAAATAAAAGATTTCTTTCTTTCTTTCCCATTAAGGTTCAAAAACAGTGATTAATAATGGCTAGTTGTTAACGAGAGAGAAAATGGTGTAGTGGTCTTACAGCTTCCCTGTGAGCCTTTAAAAACCGACTCCGGGCTGGGAGGGAGTCAGTACCGGGATGCGAAACCAGCACCTACCAGCTTTTAGTCCAATGGCTTACTCATTACAACAGTTAGACTAATCATGGTCAGTATGTTGGTACTATAAATAAATATATAATATCACCATTTTTCGCAATCGTCTACGTCATTTCCTAATATTTAAAATGGTTGTTTACTTGAGTTGGCCTATTTCTAATACTTTAAATTATTATTATATTAAATGTTGGTTTTGTTGTTGGTTTCGTTTTGTTTTGTTTTTACTTCGTCCTTTTACAACATCTTCAACTGAATAATAGAATTTTGTTTTTGATCCTTAAAAGTGCAAAATAAAAATGTTATAGTAATATTGCGAATAGTGGGTTAACTGGGTTTCTAACAGGGTTTTTAAAAAAATAATATACATCAAATATAAAGAACATTTTTAAAAAGATAATTTAAAAATAGTTGGGTAATTAAGAAAACAGAAATAGATTAATGAACCCGGAAACAGTTACTATTAAGTTTATGTCATTCGTGAAATAATTAATAATATTTAATATTCATTTACATGTCACTCGGGTCGAGACGTGGCCCAGTGGTAAAGCTCGTTTGATGCGCGGTCGGTCTGGGATCGATACCCGTCGGTGGACCCATTGGACTATTTCTCGTTCCAGCCAGTGCTCCACAACTGGTGTAACAATGGCCGTGATATGTACTATCCTATCTGTGAGATGGTGCATATAAAAGATCTCTTGCTATTAATCGAAAAGAGTAGCCCATGAAGTGGCGACAGCGGGTTTCCTCTCTCAGTACCTATGTGGCCATATGTCCGACGCCATATAACCGTAAATAAAATGTGTTGAGTGTGACGTTAAATAAAACATTTCCTTCCTTCCTTCCTCTCATGAACATTACTTCACTCAGGATATATATATATATATATATATATATATATATATATATATATATATATATATATTATATACTAGTTTAGCATGCAATTGAAAATGACCAGTAACTCGGTTATTATCCTCTCTATAATAAATATTGCCAGTTGTTCATAATGATGCTATAAATATCGTATTTCGCACGTGTCATAAAGATGTCGCATATGATTGTGACGTTAAGCGGCGAATGAATAAGTAAATAAATATATTATCTAACTCGGGTCTGCGTTTGATAATTTGTTTAATATTATTTACCTCGCTCTTGATTGCATGAATTAATGTATTAATGAATATTTAACGACACCCCAGCACGAAAAATACATCGGCTATTGGGTATCAAACCACGGTAATGCAAACAAATAAAGCGATGATCAACATCAATATAAAAATTCAAGATTTAAACAAAAACAGTGTAAAGAACCGCGCAAAAATACAAATATCACAGATAGATATTGACTTTTATTCAAAATTTTAATTGTATCCCGAAGAAAACAAGGGTATTTGTGCTGTATTGGCCATTCTGAAAGAGAATGTTACACCCCTACACCACGGTGAGGTTACAACACGCGCAGGGGTCGCTCTTGATTGCGGACAGTTTTTAAAGAAGACTATTACAACGTTTCGGAATTAAAATATGTGTGTATAATTGTATGTGTTTATAAGTGTGAATGTATAGCTGTATTTGACTACATATACAGGGCCATAGCTAGGATTTTTGTTTAGGGGGGGGGGGGTAGGGCAACTGAGTAGGTAATAGTCTAAAACTCCTTAAACAGTTAAGAAAATAATTTTCTTTAAGTTTCTACAATGCTTTCCGGATTTTTTTCGGGGGCGGGGGGGGGGGGGGGGCATATGCATATTTTTACAGACATTATTTTGTGACCAAGGAAGTATTTAACCCCTTTGCTGTATCACCAAGGAGATCACCTTTTGTTAACGTATATTTATAGCCTATCTTCTTGACACGAGGTACTCTGTTGTGTATGTGGTCCTTCCTTCAGCGAGTCATTATTTTATTTCTAAAGAATCTCTGACGTTTTGTGTGTGACCTCCACGGTCAGTGTACTGTGCGGAACACTGCTTTCGTTATGGAATACCTTTGTTTACGTTATGAAACTGTCGTGGTTGACACGGGTATATCGGCTATTTGAACTCGACAGTTACGAAAGAGGACCATATTTTAGTTCCGGGTTGTTTCGCCATGTTGAAGAAAATACACCTTTGTAGACAAGGGAACAGTTTTGCCATGTTCTGGTAGCCACACTTGATAACGTTAAACCAACAAACGATGGAATACGTTAGAGGCTACCGACAGAAAACCAATCTGGGTTTATTTTTAGTGTTTCTCTGTTTTATGTGTACAGTATTACCAAGTTGTGGTAAGTATGTAACGTCGAGTATATTTTATAAACAGACTTTTACTTATTGTCCTGTGTCATGTTCTGTTATATTAATATAATAGTACTCATAAATCAAGCACGAACATGTTTCAACAATTATTTACGTTTCCACCCCCCCCCCCCCCCACCCCCACCCCCGACTATCTACTGTTCTGCCTGAACTACGTGGATGGATTCAATGATTTGTATTAGGTTTGGTCTAGGAATTATGGCATTTTGTACATAACTGACAGCATTTTTTAATTTACAACCACCGACGAACTGTATTATTTCACTGCAACACGAATCTTGTACGAAAAATGTATCTGTGTTTGGGGTACTTATCCCAACAGCTATAAACCCAACAACAAAAGACAATTTACAAACATCAAAACAAAAATATCTATGTTGCACTATTGATGGGCTTGGTGTGTGTGTGTGTGTGTGTGTGTGTGTGCGCGCGCGCGTGCGTGCGTGTGTGTGTGTGTATCTGATCATTAATCGACATATATTGAACCAAAAATATTAAAGTTGAATATTGTGTCAACAAATACAATTTTAACTGTTGCAGTTATATTATATTAAAAGCTTTATGTTAAGGTTAATTCTCTTCATTAAATTTTCAGGTCTTACGAAGATATCAAAATGTTTCTACAGCAATAATTTTGTAACACTGAATCTCACCTGTGAGTCGGGAACAATGATACGCGTTCTACAAATTTTAGGAGGACATCACACAGATAACAGCTGTACAGTGTCAGTAAACACTTCAATATGTAACGAAGTTATAAATTCAAACAACCAATTTTGGGCTACTCAGTGTAACGGAAAAATGCAGTGTGGACATGAGGTACTTCCTCAGCACTTTCGGAAGTGTAAGAACGCAACAGCAGTGCAAATGAAGTACAACTGTGTGAATGGTAAGTGTGATTTTGATTATATTACACTGAATTACATGTACATCCTTTCCAGAATAGGCAATAGGCAATTAATGTATGATGGGGGTTTTCTGAGTAAGAAAGTGAGATAGGAGCACAGAGCAAAGTAAACAAAAAACAAAAAACAACAAAAAACGCAAACAACAACCAAACAATCAAAACAAACAAGAACATATATACATAAGGAAAGGAGTGTTTGTTTAACGACACCTCGGCGCATTTTAAACTACAGCCATTTTGTGTCTGATATTTGGTTACATCGGCACTCGGTCGAGAGAAAGATAAAAGGAACCCGCTGTCGCCACACAGAGTACTCCTAACAATAAAGAGCGATGGATCTCTTCTATGCACCTTTCCACAAATATGGTAGTACTTATAACGGGTTTTGGTTTACCAGTTGTAGAGCACGGACAGGGGAAATATATGCATGTTAATGGTAATCGTTATTTGTCAGGCTACTGATGGCATATGTTTTACTCCTACTTATTTCTTGTTTTGGAGAATAAGTTAAACTTTAATTTGCTACGTAATTTGTTTTTCAGACAACTCGACGCTGGACATATGTACTGATATATCTCTGGAACGAAATACATCTAGTTCGGTTATATACCTGAAAAGCCCCGGATTTCCAAACTCACTTGCAGCTGAAAAAGAATGTACGTGTATTGTGAAAACAGAAGGAAATTTCAAGAAATTTCAAATTCTGGATTTAAGTTTTTTGTACAATGATTCTAAAAGAGAATATCCACGTTTCATAGCATATAATGCTGACATGACTTTGTGGGACACAGAAAAAGAAAAAAATATATCTTGTCCATCTTGTGACTTTTTCAAAAAACAAAATCTTAACATCAGCCAAGGTCACCATGTTCAAGTAGTTTATAACAACCAAAACCAATCTCAACAAAATCTGTGGATAGAGATAACAGGTATGTCTAACATTTACTGTTTTAGTAAAATAATTATTTTTAGCTAACGTTTTATGTAGCAGAAGGAAATAAGTATGTACTTTTTACTAAACAGTATCAGGTATAATCTACTATACATGTATTTAACTTTTGATATTATCTACCATTCGTAATGTAAATACAATTATTTATGCCTCCATCTACCCACCAGCACCATCCCATACATCACCATTTGCATATTACACAAACTAGACATTTTATATTAATTTCTGTTAACATATCGTTGACACAGCGTGTGAATATCACATTTCACGAATGTATAATACTGGGGCCCTATTTTCGAAACCATCTTAGCGCTACGAAATCGTAAAACCGTCGTAGGTTGTAACGAAAATAAGGGCCCTGGGCCCATATTTTCGAAGCTATCTTAGCCTACGAAATCGTGAAATCATCGTAAGCTATGACGTCACTATGGCATGCGCTGTAGTGACGTCACAACCTACGACGGTTTTACGATTTCGTAGCGCTAAGATGGCTTCGAAAATAGGGCCCCTGGTCAATTATACTGAACAAAACCCGACAGTTGACAAAACGAATTTTGTGCCAACTCATTTCAGTGGATATTTATAACGATTATTCAACGCATGTCTTCACTCGTCATGACTTGCATAATAGTCTAAGAATAAATAGTATGAAAACGTTTTATGAAATCACAATACTTCCAGTTACGGTCGATTTTCGACTCTGTACGAATTGTATTGGTTAGGAACAGCAGGTATGCTACAAACATTCATTAGCGGAGTTGGAGAGTAATAAAAAAAGAAGTTATTGTAAAAATAACCAAGTATTAAAAGATTACGTTTGTGCGATTCTTTCCATGCTGTACAGGCTTGGTAAGAGAGAAATCAATTCAGATTAATTAAATTATATCTTTGCAGTACAATATGCCCAGTGTGTTTGGCGCAAAATATTGACGGTAGTTCAGTCCACTGATATTTGAATCTGGTTTTGACAAGCAGCTGTAAGCTTACCGTAAACAAGGAAGATGTAAATTGTTATCACTTGCGTCTTTCCAGACAACGCTTGATTACAGAAAATGGAAATTCAGTCATGTTAAACCTCATATATATTAGTCTTATACTAGCAATTTAAAATTGTAGTAACAGTGTCCTAAAACTTTTAATTATTTTGTTCAGTTTCACGACAAGACATAAATTGTATTCTCATAAACTGCACCGAGTGCAGTATGGAGAAAATATAAACAAAATAAGTTACAAAGTGGTTTCTTATTATTAATTCAGATTATGAATGTTCTTCTAGAAATTAGCCGAACACTCATAAAATAAAATGACATGCATGTAATTTCAAATTATTGTCACAAATATGTTCTCTGCAGTTCCATCAACCATAAAATATTAATCCATCTATGGGTTGTTTTTTTTTTGTTTTTTTTTTTACAGTGTTGGCTGTATGTCTTTGTATTGGAAAAATGTAAGGAGAAGCCTTAATATAGGTTCATGCCTGTTGGTCGATCCCAAAACCGCATATTTAATGGTTAATAAATATTGTTTAAACCAACAGTGTTTTATGAAATCAGAAATCCTTATTGAACATCAAAATTTGTGTCCTGTTTCTCAACGCATATATAAAATACCTGCATGTATGCAATCTGGTCATAAAAGTATAGACACAAACGTTTTGTTTTATTTTCCAGGACACCCGTTTAAGTTAATGACACTTGAATGTAATGCCAACATATCCGAAAAGAACAGAATACCACTTCCACAAACAAGCACAACACAAACATCGATATCATCATCATCATCATCATCATCATCATCATCATCACCATCACCATTATCAACAACAACATCATCATCATCATCATCACCACCACCATCATCATCATCAACATCATCATCATCATCATCACCACCATCATCATCATCATCAACAACAACAACAACATCATCATCATCATCATCATCATCAAGAACACAGGCAACAGAAGTGTCATCAACAGTAGAAGGATCAGCTGTAACGGATAGTCCGTCGTCAAGTTCGAACATGAAGGAAACAGGTTTGTACAAACAAGCAAACACACCAAGAAAAAACAACACACAAACAATGGCAGCCATTTTAATTTTACAACATTTAAATTTAAATAAACAGAGTGTTATTAATATTAATATTTACAAGTAATGATTGAGAAAATGTTTATTCTTTCCAAATGGCTTCTTTTAATATTGTCCTTATAAATGTTGTATAATGGCAACAAAGTTAAAGGGCCATTTTTTTTAAATAACAAAGGAGCACAGTGGGTGACTTTCGTTAATGTTAGTAATTCTGATGTCATTAAATTTAGCAATTACGTTTCATGGACCGAGGCTGAAACATGGAGTAGCTCCGAAGTGTCATGGGCGGATCCAAGGGGGGGGGGGGACCAGGGGGACGCGTCCCCCCAAAAAATTGGGTATAGGTATATAGGATATATATTTTGCAACCCTCTGGGGAAAATAAATGTACACATCATCGCGGGTCTCCCTGAAGGGCGGGGCCCGTAGCACGTGCTACATGTGCTACTAGGATAAACCGGCTCTGATGTGCTGGGGTGTCGTTACATCATTTATTTATTCGTTTCGTCAGATGTGATATGTGCAGCTTCTTCGTGTTATTATGTTATTAATATTAAACATAAACTGTATACCAGTTACCAATAACAACAACAACAACAGCAACAACAATACATAACACACAACGACAATAGCAGTAACAGTAGCAGCAGCAACAATAGAAACAACATCATCAATAACAACAACAATCACAATAACAATAACAACAAAAAGCTAATACTGACATTATTATGATGGTGAATACTTTATAATTTGTTTTATTTATTTCAGACAAGATGGACACGACCGTAATAATAGTGGTGGTGATGGTGGTCGGCCTGGTCGTAATCAGCGCTCTAATTGTTGGTGTTATTATTTTCAGGTGAGAGAATTCTCGATATCATACTGAAACAGTATTGTAAATGTGTAACTCTCAAATAGACAATAACACCCGCAAATCTAAAAACTCCATATGGTTATCTCCTAATATAAGTAAAACACGGTGTGATTAATAGTAATACAGATGTAGTGGACAAAATATGCAATCTTCATTTTGTTATCATGATTAAAAGTCCTAAACATTTCCTTCTACTATATTGTTTTGTTTTGGATTGGTTTTGTTTGTTATGTTGTTTTGGGTTTTTTTGTTGTTGTTTTTTGTTGTTGTGGGTTTTTTTTTTTTTTTTTTTTTTTTTTGGTTTTTTTTTTTGGGGTGTGTGTTAAAATTCTAGTCGTTTGAATAAAATATGTAAACATAAAATAAAAATATAACAATTAATACGATAATAATAAATATTTCTGTTTCTTCTATTTTTATAAACTGTATTAAAATACTTAGTCTTCCTGCAACACTGAATTCATTTATACCCGAAATATAGTTTCTTGCTTAAAATAGTTAAACAATATATCTGAATGCATACATTTTTCTGACACTCTGCAACCCACAACGTTCAAATGATCTTACTGTAGTGAACTAAACGCTTATGGTCTTGATCAGTGAAAGTGTTCAGGATTTTGACACATCCCGTGGGTTCAGTAGGATGTAATGGTATAAGGCACTTACATAAATTCACTATCATCTAAATTCTGGCGCACGTCATTCGGTTACATCAGTTCATTGTGTTGGGCTTCTATTACGACAACCAAGATCACAACTATGTAAGAATTTATTGTTTAAGTAAAAGCCTGCAAGTATCAACCAGAAATATCATACACTTATTTTAGAGGAATATGTACCTTTAATTAAGCTGGTGTTAAATTAATTACTTTCATTCTGAACTGTTTTACAGGAGGAAGAGAGCCACGAAGAAGCACAACCTTGAAGATAAAACATCTTCACTGAAGCACGATAGCAATTACTTCGGAATGGATGACACTCCAAATAACTGTAATAACAATGGATTTGAAGTTGGCGATTCTGCTGAAGTAAATCTGGACAATGATGATGGCATACCAGATCTGAACAAGGAATCGTCTCTGACAGAAAATAACAATTATTCTCCTTGTCCGAAAGAGGCCACAGAACAAGTCGTTAAAAGCAGTATCTTGCGGTCATTTTTACCAACAGCAGATGCCAATGATGCAACAAGTGATCATTCGCCCGGAGGACCAGATGCTACTTCTGCGCATTCAGCAAATCCCATTAACAAATTGGATACAACTAATGACTATGCTACAGTTGTTCCAAATGAACACAGAAAAGATGGTCCTAAAAAAAGGACGGGAGATCGAAACGTGGGTGAAATAATACGCAAACCGCTTGGTAACAAGTTCCTGAAACAAACAGCAGAACCAGATGTTAGAGACAGCGTCCCATACAGCACGCCGGCAGACAGTATCAAACTGCCCAGTTCACAAACAGCTGCCCAGTCCTTAAGACATCACGCTACTGACGACGACCCATACACCTTACCGGCCGACGCTATCCAGAATTCAGCTAGGAAGACATATCCTAACTGCGTTCCCGATGAGCAAATGAAAGTCAACGAGCTTTATACTACGCCAACCAGAGATGAACCTAAATGCGTCCCAGAGGAACTTATGGAAGACAATGCACTTTATAATATGTCCACCAGAAAGGAAATTAAAGGCGTTCCAGATGAACAGATGAAAGTTAATGAGATTTATAACATTTAATAAACTATGGGCTTTGAGACATCTAAAAAAACAAAACATTAAAAAATAGACCAGGGTTAGAAGCTATAAATACCCTTCTATTAAAACAAAAACTCCCAAGGATATATGTTTGATCGTATATTCTATAGTAAGGCCCCAGCGTCACTCCTGAAATATTTCTGTATATAATAATAGTAAAAAAAACAAACAATAACCCCCCACCCCCCCAAAAAAAAAGAAAAAAAAAGAAAAGAAAAAAAAAAAAACCCCAAACAAAACCACCTACATTTTAAATGACACTCCAGCCTCGTGTTCAGCCAGCAAACGTTTTGCGAACTATTTGATCGGTCCTCGAAGTGGTAATTCGGTTTACTGTGTAACATAAAACACAATCTCGTGAACGTTACCGACAAGCGGTTGACTGGACTTAGGCCAGTTCACTGCAACAAAGACGAACGACTAGATCATATGTGTTAGAATAATATTACACAAAAAAAGTTTCATTTTTGTACAGATGCTTGGATTAGGGGCTTGGCGAAATGTAAATCCAAAATGAGGGAAACGTTGGTTTATTTTGTTTGATTGTTCGTATGGATAACTATAAAAGACAAAGTCAATGGAATATTTATGCAAAGCTTTAATACCATACAAACGTGTAAATAAAATGCAGATTAATATATTTATACATGTACCACAATATAGATTTCGGCCTTGGTGGTGTAGTGGTTAAACCATTGGACTTAAGGGCCGGTACCGGCTCCCACCCAGAGCGAGTTATAACGACTCGGTGGGTAGGTGTAAAGCTACTCCAGCGACTTCTCTCTCGCTAACCACTAACAAACTAACCGCTAACCCTTTGTCCTGGACAGACAGCTCAGATAGCTGAGGTGTATGCCCAAGACACCGTGCTTGAACTTTAATTGGATTTGGATATAAGCACGAAAATAAGTATGTATAAACAACAATACAGATTATTTTTCTTGTATTAAATATACATGTATGTATGTATTTTTTACTAAATCGATTACATATTAAATTTGTTTTTAATTGGTTAATGTTTTGACAGTTCGTGAATGGAATGTTTATGGACAACTCGGCACGTTTTAAAACTACGGATGTTTGGTGTTTAATACATTATGACACAGTCTAGATTAGCATTGGGGAATACCCCAGTGGTAAAGTGTTTCTGTGATGCATGATCGATCTTGGATGGATTCCCGTCGGAATTTTGTGCTGTTTCTCGTTTCAGCCAGTGGTCCACAACTGGTGTAACAAAGCCCGTGGTATGTACTATTCTCTCTGTGGGATGGGGGAAGAATGTAGTCCAGTGGTAAAGCGTTCGCTTGATGCGCTGTCGGTCTAGGATCGATCCCCATCGGTGGACCCATTGGGCTATTTCTCGTTTCAACCAATTATCAACAACTGGTGTAACAAAGGTGTATGTACTATTCTCTCTGCGAGATGGTGCATATAAATGATCTCTTGTTGCTAAACGAAGAGAGTAGCCCATGGAGTTTCGGCAGCGGGTTTCCTCTCTCATTGTCTGCCTGGTTCTTAATTACATGTCCGAATCTACATAACTGTAAATAAAAATGTGTTGAGTGTGTCGTTACATAAAACATTTCTTTCTTCCTTCAAGCTAGTATAGGGGCGGGACCTAGCCCAGTGGTAAAGCGCTCGCTTGGTGTGCGGTCGGTTTGGGATCGATCCCCGTCGTTGGGCCCATTGGGCTATTTCTTGTTCCGGTCAGTGCACCACGACTGGTATATCAAAGGCTATCCTGTCTGAGGGAAAGTGCATATAAAAGATACCTTGCTGCGGGTTTCCTCTGATGACTACATGTCAAAATTACCAAATGTTTGACATCCAGTAGCCGATGATTAATGATCAATGTGCTCTAATGGTGTCGTTAAACAAGCCAAAACTTTTTGTTTTCCTTCAAGCTAGATGGTGAAAAAGGAAATTCACTGTCGCCACATATGTTACTTATATCAAAGGCCGTAGTATGTACTACCCTGTTTGTGGGATGGTGTATATAAAAGATCCCTTGCTGCTAATCGAAAAGAGTAGCCCATGAAGTGGCGACAGCAGGTTTCCTCTCTCAATATCTGGGTGGTCCTTAACCATATGTCTGACGCCATATAACCGTAAATAAAATGTGTTGAGTGCGTCGTTAAATAAAATATTTCCTTTCCCACCGAATTGTTTACATGCACTTTCCTTGACATTAACGCATATACTATTGCTTGTGATTACCAGTCGTTGGGCACTGGTTTGGATGGGGGGGGGGGGGGGGGGGGGGGGGGGGTAATTTAACTCCTCCGTCGAGAGCGATCGATCCGAGAACCCATCGCACTTCAACAGACAACCAAGTGACACACCTACAAATGATTTCTAAATCAGGTAGGGTGTACCGCGTTTATTGTAAACATTATTTAAACCGAGTGGTAAAAGTGGACATACTATGAGATTTGGCACCTACTTTTAAGAAAACGGACCAAATATGAGGTTTGGCACTCACATTATAAGACGGTGGACATAATATGAAGTTTGACACCCATATTATAAGAAAGTGCACATATTGTGAGATTTGGCACCCAAATTATACCAAAAAATTGACATATAATTATATAATATGAGATTCCCCACCCATTTGTAAGAAAGTGCTCATAATATGAGGTTTGGCACCCACCTTATCAGAAGGTTGACATAATATGAGGTTTGGCAAACCACATTGTAGGTAAGTGCACATAATATGAGGTTTGGCAACCAGATTATAAGAAAGTGCTCATAATATGAGGTTTGGCAACCAGATTATAAGAAAGTGTTCATAATATAAGGTTTGGCACCCACCTTATCAGAAGGTTGACATAATATAATGTTTCGCAACCACATTATAGGAAAGTGCACATAATATGAGGTTTGGCATTTACATTATATTAAGACGTTTGACACCTTCATTGTAAATGTAAATATGGAATGTAAATATTTTCTTATTGTCATGTTTGTTAATTTTTATAGTATTTTCTGCCGTAGTTTAAAATATACAGGGGTGTTATTAAAAAAAAAAAAAATATAAAAGCTACAGCCAATCTAGCGTTCAGCTTGCAACACATGTCCGTAAAGTTACCCGTTCATCGGATCCAGTTAACCCATGCGCTAAAATGGTCCGATAAACTGTGACATGTATGCAAAATCACGTTCGTAAAACCATGGGTTGTTGAGGACAACTCTGAAAACTCCCACACATCCTAACACCAACGAGACCAAGTGAAAACTGATTTTATTGTTTGTCTAAAATAAATATACAAAGCAGTCTGTAATGTAGCAATATGGGCTACTTTTTTTCGATTAGCAGCAAGGGATATTTTATATGCACCATCCCACAGACAGGGTAGTGCATACCAGTCGCGGTGCACTGGCAGGAACGAGAAATAGCCCAATGGGCCCCTGTCTGTACGGATGCAGTGGAATCACAACCGGGGTGGTTTCATTTTGTTATGGACCGGCCTCGGTGGCGTCGTGGTTAAGCCATCGGTCTACAGGCTGGTAGGTACTGGGTTCGGATCCAAGTCGAGGCATGGGATTTTTAATCCAGATACCGACTCCAAACCCTGCGTAAGTGCTCCGCAAGGTTCAATGGGTAGGTGTAAATCACTTGCACTGACCAGTGATCCATAACTGGTTCAACAAAGGCCATGGTTTGTGTTATCCTGCCTGTGGGAAGCGCAAATAAAAGATCCCTTGCTGCCTGTCGTAAAAGAGTAGCCTATGTGGCGACAGCGAGTTTGCTCTAAAAAAAAACAATGTCAGAATGACCATATGTTTGACGTCCAATAGCCGATGATAAGATACAAAAATCAATGTGCTCTAGTGGCGTCGTTAAATAAAAAAAACTTTACTCCATTTTGTTATGGGTGACTGCTTACGAGAGATTTGTTAGTAATTTCTCACGCACTAAACGGAGATCAGTTTCATATACCCTTTTCACTTCTATGCAATACTTTTGAGTTCGCAAACAAAAGCACAGACCCATTTATCTTGCTTGACAGATTTCGTTTCAATTCACATCCTTGTACATAAAGCTGGCTGCTTTCAAAAGCAGACGTTAATCTTCCGTGTAGACAAGGATCCTGTTTCACCAAGCGATTGTAGTGAATACCTGCTTTGAAAAAAAATATGTTAACGTGTTTTATCCTCGTACGGTTCAAGTACGTTGTCCTGGGCACACATGTACGCTATCTCGATTGTCTATCCAGGACAGAAATTAATGGATCGTTGCTAGTGGTTAGTGATAGACAGTTAAAGATAACGTTTGTTTTGTAAACCGACACCACTAGAGCACATTGATTTATTCATCATCGGCTGTTAGATGTCAAACATTTGGTAATTTTTGACATATAGTCTTAGAGAGAAAACCCGCTACATTTTTCCATTAGTAGCAAGGGATCTTTTATATGCACCATCCCATAGACAGGATAGCACAAACCACAGCCACTAATATACCATGGTGCACTGGCTGGAACGAGAAATAGCCCAATGGACCCACCGACGGGGATCGATCCCAAACCGTCAGCGCATCAAGCGAGCGCTTTACCACTGGAATACGTCTGGCCCGTTATCGTGTTATGTTCTCGTACGGTTCAAGTACGTTGTCCTGGGCACACATGTACGCTATCTCGATTGTCTATCCAGGACAGAAATTAATGGATCGTTGCTAGTGGTTAGTGATAGACAGTTAAAGATAACGTTTGTTTTGTAAACCGACACCACTAGAGCACATTGATTTATTCATCATCGGCTGTTAGATGTCAAACATTTGGTAATTTTTGACATATAGTCTTAGAGAGAAAACCCGCTACATTTTTCCATTAGTAGCAAGGGATCTTTTATATGCACCATCCCATAGACAGGGTAGCACAAACCACAGCCACTAATATACCATGGTGCACTGGCTGGAACGAGAAATAGCCCAATGGACCCACCGACGGGGATCGATCCCAAACCGTCAGCGCATCAAGCGAGCGCTTTACCACTGGAATACGTCTGGCCCGTTATCGTGTTATGTTCTCGTACGGTTCAAGTACGTTGTCCTGGGCATACACGTCCACCATTTCGGCTGTTTATCCAGGATAGAAGTTAATGGATAGTAAAGTAAAAGTAAAGTTTGTTTTATTTAACGACGCCGCTAGAGCACATTGATTTTTTTATCTTATCATCGGCTATTGGACGTCAAACATATGGTCATTCTGACACTGTTTTTAGAGGAAACCCGCTGTCGCCACATAGGCTACTCTTTTTACGACAGGCAGCGAGGGATCTTTTATTTGCGTTTCCCACAGGCAGGATAGCACAAACCATGGCCTTTGTTGAACCAGTTATGGATCACTGGTCGGTGCAAGTGGTTTACACCTACCCATTGAGCCTTGCGGAGCACTCACTCAGGGTTTGGAGTCGGTATCTGGATTAAAAATCCCATGCCTCGACTGGGATCCGAACCCAGTACCTACCAGCCTGTAGACCGATGGCCTGCCACGACGCCACCGAGGCCGGTTTAATGGATAGTTGCTAGTGGTTAGTGACAGAAGGTTAAAGTTAAATTTTGTTTTGTTTAACGATACCATAAGACCACATTGATTTATTAATTATCGGCTATTGCATGTCAAACATTTGGTAATTTTAACAAACTTAGGGAGGAAACTCGCTATATGTTTATATTAGTAGCAAGGGATCTTTTATATGCACCATCCCAAAAACAAGATAGCACGTACCACGGTATTTCATAAACCAATCGTTGTACACTGGCTGTAGATAGAAATAACCCAAAATGAGCCCACCGACGGATATAGATCCTAGACCTACATCATATCAGGCTAACTCTTTACCACAGGGCCACATCCTGCACTTCCTGGTGAAAAAGCAAATTATATATTTTTTAATAACTCCTTGTAGGCTACACCACTAAGGTTAAGAATGTATTTTATATTGCTAATTATTATTCACATGGTTCAATATAACCGGGTTAATAATAATCATACGAAGCACACATATGTAATAACAAGTGTAATGACGTAATTTTGGGAAGCGACGTCATAACATGACGTTGCTTCATCAATCCTAGCCCAGACTGTGCGCGTGAAATATGACCTCATTTCGTCGTCTCCTTCTAGTTGTGGTTGAAACATTTTGAAACCACCCTTGGGCCTTCTTATTCATAAAAAATAAATAAAAATACAATAATAATATGGATAATAAAGAAATTATAACACTCGTGTGTGTGTCGTACTGATTTTACGAAACTCGCTCTCGCTCGGGAATACCAAAATCCTGACACTTGTTTCGTAAAATCAGTACGACACACAAGCTCTGACAATAATCTCTATTAATTAGCCAATCACCGTGAATCTATGCAAAAACATCAAGCTAACTCATTTTGCGGGTACACAAAAGAGCTACCTGTATTCTGCTACCTATTGGTAGAAGACCTCAATTATTTGTGAATCTTTAGTTGAGATTTATGCATACCAGCCCATGGCATCCTAAATGTAATGACGTCATAGCCTACGATGGTTTTACAATTTAGTAGCGCTCTATAGCATCGAACATCCCTTGCCAGTCTATTGACGTCATGGCGCCAAAGATGGCGCTCTTGATTACGTCATTGTAGTTTAAAATAAATATGTCGCTGAATCTGTGCATATGCAACAGGGTTTGGTAATTGAAGATTTCACAGCCAGTTCACGATGGACTACGGTAGTGGATTCTGTGTAGTGTTCCTTTGGCTTATGGAGGTGGTTTTACCGATTTCTTGTAAGTAGATGATGGAATAAATCAATCGACTTTTAAAAAATAAACAAAAACAATAACAAAACAAACAATTATTGATAGTGCTTTTCAATCTTAGTACTTTCAGGCATTATGTAGACACATTTTCCCTCTTTTACTTTTAAAATTAATTTAGGCTACCTATAATTTTACTATAGGAAGTAAGGTAGGGTGGAGAAATATTCCCAAGTTGCCAGGTGTAGGCCTAACAGGATGAGAGTGTAGCTGGAGACCCATTAGATGTTACATCTATTTACTTACAAAACGCTGGAAGCGAAGTCGAGTTAAAACGTTGGAGGATGTAATCAACCCAGAACATGTTTAAATGGCCCAGTAGCAATTACTAACAATACCGACCAAATATAGCTTGGCAACTGGATAGACAGCCCAGATCACAAGTATCCCCAAACAATAACGTCAGATATGTTGCAGTAACGTTATAATACTCTTTATCTATAAGTAACTGTAGTATTTGTAATAGGGGTTTCTGTTTGGGGATACCTGTGGCCAGATATAGCTGATCTATAGACCGTCCATCCTACACATTTTTTTTTTTTTGTAAATAATTTCAGTTTGGTTTGACATAAGAAGAAAAGTAAAAGTGTTTTGGAATTAACATTTTTTTTTTACTATTTTTTTTTGCAGTTTAGAAAACAATTGTCTCTGAAATAAATAACTTGTTGTACATTCCATAGTATGAAAAAAGGTTTCCTGTTGGAAGGACTATAGGTGTGTGTTGACTACGGACTATTTGAACAATAAGTGGCAGGGGCCGCGGCAGAGGGGGCACTGCGGGGAGCACAGACAGACATACAGACAGACACACACACACACACACACACACACACACACACACACACACGCACACACACACAGAGAGAGAGAGAGAGAGAGAGAGAGAGAGAGAGACACACACACACACATACACGCACACACACGCAGACACAATCACGGACACACACACAACACACACACATACACACACAACACACACACAACACAACACACACACACACACACACACACACACACACACACACACGTTTCCCACTTATCGTGCTCAGAATCGAAGGCTGACAATGCCATATTTGAACACCTTAATTTCAAAATTTTATTGAGGAAGTATCTACCATCGGAATAAGGCTGGTAGATACTGGGTTCGCAGCCCGATATCGGTTCCCACCCATAACGAATTTTAACGACTTAATGGGTAGGTGTAAGCCCACTACACCTCTTCTCTCTCACTAACCACTAACCACTAACAACTAAACACTAACCCACGGTCCTGAACTGACAGCCCAGATAGCCCTCCACTCCAATAGACTTGGACCCTTCAAGCCCTCACATTTTCATCCTTCAGGCCATTGCGCTGACATATCCCCCCTCCCCCCCCAATTTTCAAACACACTTCGTGGGCCCTGAGTAGATATAAGAACAAAATTAAATTAAAGATGAAATGAAGTCAATCTCTTTAAGGCAAAGTCGCACAGACCGCGCGCTATACCCCGCTCCAATCTTCATTAAAAGGTTTTCTTTGTTTGTTTGGGGTTGTGGTTTTTTGAGGAGGGGGGGGGGGGGGGGGGGTGTCTTTTTTTTCTTCTTTTGTTAATAATTTAGGTTTGGCTGCACATAAAACAATAGAGACAAGTGTTGTTTTGGGGAAAAAAGGTTTCTATGTGGGATTTGTAAAAATATAATATATATATTGTTTTAAAGTTCATATTTACACAGAGAATAAAGCTGTTTTATTTATATGTCAAACATCTTTCTTTTATGTCAATTATTAGATAATTCTGACACATAGTATTTAGTGGGAACCCACTACATTTTGTTTCCTTAGCAGCGAGGAATCTTTAGTATGCACTTTACGACAGACAGGGAAGCATATTTCACAGGCTTTGATTTTCCAGTCGCGGGTCATTAGTTGGGCAGGAACACAAGTGCGCTGAGGGGATTCGATCCTTTGACGCTATCACCTTAGGCGAGCGCTCTACCGATTGTCGACTCCAAAAAGAACAAAAAAAAAAAAGCGTTTCAAACGTTTGCTCGTCCAAGCTGTGTAAAAATATTTACGTTTGATACAACGTTTTTCATATTAATACATGGGCATCCGCATAGATAATTATATTTTCAGAGAGTGGGGGCGTAATGTAGGAGAATAGGTACATTTTTAAAATTACATTTCAGGCACAGCGGGAGCAAGTATACACTGAGGGGGCTAACTGAGATTGGGGGTGGGGCTGAGGGGGATGAGATCCAGGTTGCAAAGCAAAGTTTCTATAGAGACCAGCCCCCCCCCCCCCCGGTCCGCCGTGCCTGCACTTCGTGATGTTAAATATTGCTGATTTTTTTTGATTTTTTTTCGGGGTGTGTGTGTGCTCTCTCTCTCTCTCTCTCTCTCTCTCTCTCTCTCTCTCTCTCTCTCTCTCTCTCTCTCTCTCTCTCTCTCTCTCTCTCTCTCTCTCTCTCTCTCTCTCTCTCTCTCTCTTTAATTTTTTTTTTTTGGTTTTGGGGTGGGGGGTTTTAAAAACACTACAGTATTTAGTAGCCTTTAATGTACTATCTTCTAGTTTTTATATTATTACTTTTCTTCAATGTATGTTTTTGTACCATCTTTTCCATATATACACAGGTGAAGCGAAATTTTCGTCGACAGTATGTTTCGGCAATACTTATGACGTACATGTCAACGTAAAACTCCAGTGTAAACTTGCAAGAGTGATACACTTCGTAGAAATTGTTGGCTCCCAGTCCGGGCATGACAACTGTACGAAGACGACGTCAGTGCCGCTGTGTCGAGAGGTGATAGGTCCAGTCCGGATGGACACCGTCGTGCTGTCGCCGTGTAACGGACGGACGCACTGTCGACAGACAGTGGCTAGAAAGTCGTTCACGAAATGTAACGTTGCATCAGTTCAAGTCATGTACGACTGTGTCTCTAGTAAGTTATTGTTGACGTTGTTGTTGTTGTTGATGTTATTGATGTTGTTGTTATTGTTGTTATGTCGTTAGTAAGTAGTGTGTAACTGTTGGTGTTGATGTTATTGCTGTTGTTGTCGTGTCGTAACTGTTGATGTTGTGTTGTTAGTAAGTAGTGTGCAAGTGTTGTTAGTAAGTAGTTGATGTTATTGCTGTTGTTGTCGTAGTATATAACTGTTGATGTTATGTCGTTAGTAAGTAGTGTGCAAGTGTCGTTAGTAAGTAGTTGATGTTATTGTTGTTGTTGTTGTAGTGTGTAACTGTTGATGTTGTGTCGTTAGTAAGTAGTGTGTAACTGTTGCTGTTGATGTTGTTGATATTGTTGTTGTGTCGTTAGTAAGTTGTGTGTAACTGTTGCTGTTGCTGTTGTTGTTGTTGTTGTTGTGCCGTTAGTAAGTAGTGTGTAACTGTTGATGTTGTTGTTGTTGTTGCTGTTGTTGTTATTGTGTCGCTAGTAAGTAGTGTGTAACTGTTGTCGGTGTTGTTGTTGATGTTGTTGCTGTTGTTGCTATTGTTGTTGTTGTTTTATCTGAAATTAGGCCCAGAACCTAAATTAAAAAGTTGAAAAAAACTCCGAACATAACATTATAAAAAAGACAAAAGGTGCAAGGTAGGCTACCAACGGAATACATAATTATCGGTTCATGACAACCTTAGTCATAAGCAAAAGATGTTTCAATATCAGAGGGGCTGTTATTAATTCGACTTTTAATTGAGATGGGGCAATGCATACTTGTATTGTAGCCACCCCAGTTTCGTAGTCGAGGAAAGGGAAGAGAGGAGTGCTTCCTACACCTATCAGTATAACTGTTTGTGTAATGTTATTTTAAATGATGTGTCAATTCTGCTTAAACTAGCTAAGGATTCTTGGCGAAATGAGTGCCAGCACATTGGCGTCTACAATTTTTATATTATCGAGTTATTTAATTACGTAAATATTATTTAAAATATCGATCAATTTGAATGTGTTTTCTTTTTATTAATGTTATTTTTAATCACAGTTAAATGTAAAGATCACGAAATATGATATTTACAACTATGGTAATGCATCTTTAACTTTAGTACACTTAAAGGGACATTCCTGAGTTTGCTGCACTTTTTAAGATGTTATCGACTAACAGACTTTTTAACGATTATAATTACATATCAAATATATTCTTCTGCATAAAATATTAGTGTCTGTACGTTAAACGTGTTTTTGATCGTTCTAATATTTGTACTAGGTTAAATTTGATTTTATTTCCTAAAATATATTTTATAATGCAGCAAACTCAGGAATGTCCTTTTAACATTAATGTATATATGGCACTGTATGTCATTATCTTATTGTAGGTGTTTTTTTACTGATCCTGGTCGAATAATTAGTTACTTTGATGTCCTTCCCTTACCCCCACCCCCACCCATCCCCCTTGATCCAGGAGGGCACTCCTCTAAGCACCACTATCTGAAGGCGCATTTCACGAAACTGTTATACGTTAAGTACAAGTGGTTGCAGTAACATGAAATGTCATTCTTATGTGGACATAATATCTACGTGTGTATGGTAAGTATAAGGAAGGAAGGAAGGAAATGTTTTATTTAACGACGCACTCAACACATTTTATTTACGGTTATATGGCGTCACAGATATTGAGGGAGGAATCTTTTATATGCACCAACTCATAGACAGGATAGCACATACCGCGGTCTTTGAAGTACCCAGTCGGTAAGTATAAATACACATCTCTATTGGGAGGAGATCCAATAGCCGATGCTTAGTAAATCAATGTGCTCTAGTGGTGTCGTTAAACAAAATAAACTACTGGGAGGTGCAAGGTGTATACCCATCTTTCTTGTTTACCACTGGTCATCAACACAGTTATGCCAGCTTAGATCAATGAATTGTGTGAGTGTGTGTGTGTGTGTGAGAGAGAGAGAGAGAGAGAGAGAGAGAGAGAGAGAGAGAGAGAGAGAGAGAGAGAGAGAGAGAGAGAGAGAGAGAGAGAGAGAGAGAGAGAGAGAGAGAGAGAGAGAGAGAGAGAGAGAGAGAGAGAGAGAGAGAGTGTATGTGTGTGTGTGTGTGTGTCCAGGACAGCATGCTTGAACCTTTTAAATTTTTTAATTTTTTAAATCTCTCTCTCTCCAGAATCTGCCATCTACGACATGTGTACGGACATCAGTGTAAGACAAAACTCGTCGACTCCGGTCATATATCTGAAGAGTCCCGGCTACCCATACTCGTACGGCCATAGCCATGGGTGTAAATGTGTTGCGAAAACGCGGCGACGCTCCATGAAGTCCAACATTCTGCACTTAAGCTTTGACTTTTTAAGAGGTGAAAGCAGCCTGGTTGTGAAAAATACTACAGCAACGTTGTGGGATACAGACGAAGAGAAACGAACATGCAAGTTTTCGTCCTGCCTCTTTGCGTCTCTTATACAGCAGAACCGCAATGTAACTCAGTCACAGAGCTATATTCAAATATCTTACGACAACAACAACTACACCGGGCAAAATGTATGGATGGAGATAGTAGGTATGGTTTCTTTGTTGTTATATTAAAACTAGATGTAACTCTAGTTCATAAAAATTAATCTCGAACGCAAGCGCAATGTTAGTGTTAAGGTTAGGGTTTGCGTTCGAGGTTAATCTTGATGAACAAGACGTAACCCGTGCATTGCACGCACGGGAAAGTTTAAATAGGGTGTCGTGGGCCATACACTGGGCTCCCCCCAAAAAACCCACAAAAAACCCAAAAAAAACCCCACACAACAAAAAACAAACAAAAAAACCAAAAAAAAAAACCCACACAACAAAAAACAAACAAAAAACAAACCAACAACAACAAATAAATAATAATAATAATAATAATAATAATAATTATAAATAAATAAATAAATAATAAATAATAATAATACAAAAAATAATACAAAAATAAAAATAATAAAAATATGACCGCCATGTAGATAGCCAGTCTCATTAGCCAAGGCTGTAAATAGCAACGTCTCTGTTACGTAACAAAGATGGCGAC
>NC_054702.1:66607349-66625239 GCF_016097555.1 Gigantopelta aegis
ATAATCGAGGATGACGAAAGAAAATGTCCACCGAGGCTGCCCGTGAAGAGAGAACGCGTCATGTTGATTGAATTAAAACAGTTTATTGAATGTTAAAAATGTTGCTAAACCAAATGTTGCGTCTGGCTTGCCAACAACTTTGAACATGATTAAGAACATGAATTCGCTAGTTACACAAACAACGGTATCGGAATAAAACACGAAAAAAAGAAGAAGAATCATTGTGTCTTGAGCCATGACTCAAATTGTTTAGGTTGCCTCAATTTTACTGGTAGATCCAAAATAGTTGTTTTTCTTCTTCTTTTTTCTTTTATCGCGGTGTGTTCAGATTTGAATCTCAAATTGCCAAGATGGTTTCCAGAAAACTAATTTTTTTTAAAGGGACTGTTCAGAGTTTGCTGCCATTGTTAATATATTTCCGATTAACACAACGCATTTAACCTCTAAAACTATCTTGACATTGTCATATTGATCTGGGGGCAATATACCCTAAATGACACAAAACCACCATAAAACCCTAGTTCACGGTAAGGTCATATTTTCATATCTGGCAACCTGACTAAGGAGCGGTCTAGCACTGAAACATACACAGTGACGTAACAAAATACCGTCCGTCTATAGATATAGGCTATAGCCAGTCTGTTTTTAGTTTTCTAAACATGTTTTGCATATATAATTTTTGGTTGTGTCAACGTAGGAAAAAAAGGTAAACAGTTTTGGTAAAAAGAGAGAAAAAATCCATTTTGTTCAGTGAAATTAAATAAAATTCTATTTAAAAACAAATATATGGTTGAAGGAGACTGTTGTACTATGTTAGTCCAAAAATGGACGGCAATTACGGGACTGTCATTTTGGCTTCGTATTCAATAAAATATCACATATCTTAGAAGAAAAAAAAATACAACTAAAATTACGTATTAAATACATTTTCCTCTCTAGAATGCCCGTGTCTGTATATTCAATGTTTTTCTTATCATTCTATTGTTTGCAGCAGTTCAAACCCATATTGAATATACAAAGATTGATGGTCTAAACAAGAAAATGTATTTGATCTGTAATTGTATTTGCTAAAACGTCTCTATTAATCGGAAACATATTACAATCGCAGCAAGCTCGGAACATTTTCTTTAAACAATGGAAATAATAAACTGAGAGTTCTCAGCCGCCCAGGCTCGTATTTTAAGCATTATATCATTATGTTACAAATGAATGTAGTTAATATATTTTGTTATTTGAGGTAAAATGGAGTATAAGTTATTTTCGAGATAACAATAAATGAAACAATTTTAAAATGAACATTCAGACATTATACATTATGTAATATAAACCAATATATGTTGTATTTTTAAAAAAAATATTTTTAAATATGATGTAAAATGAAATTGTTTATGATTTCATTAAATAAATGTTTTGTACTCAAAAGTGTACGACATGGTGATTCAGAGATGAGTTCGTTATATGTGTTACAAGTCTGCCTAGTTCACCCTGTAGATGCAGTAGAGAATAGTCGGCCAGGAGACCGAGACGTTCGCATGGTCGCTCAGAATATAATAATCTTAGAATGAGGTAGATGCCAGAGAATGAAAAGATGTGTGTGTGTGTGTGTGTGTGTGTGTGTGTGTATGTGTGTGTGTGTGTGTAATCTTCAGTGTTGTACGTATGATATATCTGCCTGCCGCCCCTACCTCGCTTGCGACGCCTATTAATGAGGCCCATTCCTTCAGGGAATAAGCAAGAGTAGAATAAATAAGTATAGTTTAGACTGCCCATCAAAAATAGTGAGTCGAATAATTTTAATTTAATTATGAATATTAATTTGCAGATTTAGTTTTAGCCGACACCATCAAAATTTCTCCCCATTTCCCCCATTATAAAAACCTTATAGTAAATTACTTTCTGTTCGATGCTCATCCACTGGTCATGGCAGAGACTGATCATCGGATGGGTGTGTCTGAACCATTGTTTGAACAGAGACACCTTAATAACATTACCTAACCTAATGGGGGCCCATAAATCCATCACCCTTTTAAAAGTAAAAACAAAATAAACATGCTAGCCTCTGGGTCCGATTTTACTCTACGTAATTTGTTCTATATTTTGATCATGTAAAGGGGAATTATTTAACTATTGAATTTTTATATTGATGTTGATTATCACTTACTGTTTTGCATTTACCATAGTTTGACACCCAATAACCGATGTATTTTTCGTGCTGGGGTGTGGTTAAACATCTATTCTATTCTATTCTATTCTATTCTATTCTAAAGAGGAAAAACAAGAACATTCAAACTGTTTGGGGGTCTTCTGTTTCGACCGTTCTTACCTGTCAAGTTTTTATTTTGTTCAGTATAATATTAGTAACATAATCTGATTTGATATTACTTCTCTTTGTGAATGTTTGATATGTTACGTCAATGCACCGCGTTGAATGGGTTCATACAAATAATAAAAACCAGAATAGAACATGATTCTATCAAAACCATGAGTGTATTCATTACATATATAATAGTATATATATTCCACTGAGCGCTGTCCAGTGTTAGTTTTGGTTTATTAAAAGTCTAAGGAGTGGCAGTACTTCTACAGAATGATGTAACGGTCTGTTGTTGATCTCCTGAGGATTGACAGTCCTGCTGACGAGGCATCTGGAAGTAATCACGACTTTTCCAAAATACCCTTTTGACTTTGCCTTGTGCTGTGATATGGCTATGATTACGAAAAAATGGTTTTGTCGTTCGCATTCAAAATTAACAAAAATGTCGATAAAAAAAGTCTTCACATTTCACCTACGCCTTGTGGAGAGGGCGAGGGGGGGGTGGGGCAGACCAGAGGAAGAACCCTCTTAAAAAGAAATTTATCACGGTGGGATAAAGAGACTTGGACTTTTAAAAAATAAAAATAATAATATGAGGTACTTCTGGTCAAAACTTACGGAATCTAGTTTAGAATATCTGTCCATTTATGTCTATTTAGGTCTTGGTTGTGATCAAATCTACAAAAGCTAAACACATGATCATGATGTGAGCGTTTCGTGAAAGCCATACTTTTGACATTACTAGGTTTTCATAGATACGTTTTAGAAATGAATCCTATTGAATTGTCAGGACGTTTGTCATTTTTAGAGCACTTGGACAACAGCATTTAATTGGCTCTAGAGATTTTAGGGCCGAATGTACGAAGTCTGGTTTTGTCTTACACAAACAGTGCTTAAACATCTGCGTTTAAGAAATACCTGCTTCGTAAATTCGGCCCGTAATATTTTGTGTTCCGAATACCGGACGAATGAACATTCGAAAATATATTTCACGTATTAAATTGTCAACTGCTGTAAGAAACCAAGTTTTAACCAGAAATAACATGACATGTTTTAAGAGGACCAAGTAACTTCAATTATGGGCCAAACTGGCATTTTAGTTTTGATTTTGTTAACTGGATTGCTAAAGTTAAGGTTTGTTTTGTTTAACGATACCACTAGAGCACGTTGATTTATTAATCATCGGCTACTGGATGTCAAACATTTGGCAATTCTGACTTTTTCTATTAGTAGCAAGGTATTTTTATATGCACCATCTCACAAACAGGACAGCAGATACCACGGCCTCTGATATACCAGTTTTGGCGCACTGGCTGGAACGAGAAATAGCCCAATGGGTCCACCGACGGGGATCGATTCTAGACCGACCGCGTTTCAGGCGAGCGCTTTACCACTGGGCTACGTCCCGCCCCTTATTTGGATTGTATGTGCTTATTTTCTTCTGTGTGCGTGCATACATGTGTGCTTGTGGTGTGTTTGTGTTGGTGTGGTTGTAGAATGAATTCAATATACCGTAACACTATGCTTAATGGTATTAAATAACAACACTTAACTATAAAATGCACATGCAACTTGCTACTCTGCTCCACTATTACAACCCATGTTGTTTAGTGCATCAGTAAACAGACATGATATTTTCTCACATACCGGTAATACATTCAGCTTGTGACTCACGAACCTTGACTTTTAATAGAAGTTTAGTTACGTATTTATACACAGTTAGTCTTTTGACTGCGTTCACTTGTCAGGTTTGTTCCTGGATCTCACGGTTGTGGTCGTCTATAGCCCGGACTGTATGATCGACAAAAGAGAGTTTTTTCCTCGTCCACCACAACAGAGTAGGAGTAAAGAGCAAAGTCCCCAAGTGTCATTATGGCGAACACACATCTTTACTTATGTTGCTCTATTTTATTCTTTTTTTTTGGATGTACGTTTCATTTTGGAATCCAGAGTGGTGGGTATTTTATGTGCTGTTTTGACTTGCTAATTACTATTAATGACCCATTGTACATTGTTATGTACCAATTACTTTAAAACATAATTATTGGATCTCATGAAGCTAGAATAATGTTCGAACGTAGCACTATATTTTAATTATGCCCACGCATCCACCGAAAAGGAGCTGCGACATATTTTTTTGCGGGTGGTAGGGTAGAGGGTATAATTTTCATTAATGTGTTTATTGTTATATATTTCTGTGTGCCATGAAACTAATGGTACAGTATATTTTACTTTCAACAAAGGCTAATATTGGTTTATGAACTATCAACTGAAACATTCAAATATTAAATTCAAACTTCAATATACATTATGTTAGGTTGAGCTTAATAAGCAATGTATTTTTTTTAATACCACCAACAGAAGAATTGGTAATCGTTCGCTTAGTGTAATATATTTGAAAGTAGTTTAATGACAAGTTTCTATTTTGAATCATTTGAACTCTGAGTATTAAAGTGCAATAACATAAATGTTTTTGAGAAAAGATTTCATGAATATATCTGGCTCAAATTTTAAAAAATCAAAATAAATGGTAGATGTACTATGTAATAAAGGTAATTTTTAGCGTTTGTGAGAAAGCAGTTTTTACAAAATGTACAGACTGATATTTGTAAAACGCACTTTCAATTGTCCTGCAATATATTAAAACCAGTTATGTTTAAAAATAAATATTTTAATTAGTAGATATACTAATATACATATAAACTGTTTACTGTCTTTTAAATATTTATTTCAATAATTGTTATCAATATTTATTTAGAGTCTGGTTTACGAAGATACAAAATTTCAAAATGCTTCCCAAACGTAAGCGGCTACACCATTGATTTAAGGTGTCGAAATGATTCGCTGATTCACATTTTGCAAGAAACATATTTAAACAGCAGTTCGAATGATACCTGCACTCCGGATTATAACAACTGCAGCGGACGGACGGTAAAAAACGACACATTATCACACAGACCTATAGATTTCAGACTACAGACTGCCTGCAATACTAAATCAGAATGTAAGGAAACTCTGAATTCGTCTTATTTCGGATGTTTGGGTATACCTTTGGGGAGAGTGGATTACGAATGTGTTCCAGGTATGTATAACTTATGGTATTTATGCATAGTAAAAACAATAATAAGTATGTTGCTTGGTGGCTGTCCAAGTGTTAGCTATAGGGCATATTTCAAAATACTAGTTTTGGTGTCAGATGTAATTTGAATCTTTATGCTTGTATTCTTTTTAAGTCATCAATATTAGGATGTAAAGGAATATGGTTTTGTGAGAGGCATGTGGAGCTGCATTAATACCAAGCATAATGAATTCCTTAATGAAGCCATTTTGTCTTAGTGAAGTATAAATAGTTTTTGTGTCGGACATTGATAGAAATCAAAGATGCTACCTTAACAGAATCAATGCAAGATTCTATCAAAACTATATGATGGAAACTTGACTAACTAATGGTTTTTTTCATAACCAAAAAATATGTTTGAAATCTAGATTAACAAACTTACTTCTCTGATTAACCCTTTGTCTTCTATAGGCACTTTAGTTTTGGTACTGTATGGAAATTATATTTTGGTGTCGGATGGAAATAAACTTTCATATTTTCCATCAGTATAATTTTAATGAACATGTTATACCACACCGAGATATATATTTTAAAATGCTTTCTTCATCATCATTACACTTCATTAAGAAATGAAAGTTATGACTCTTAAAGGGGCATTCCTGACGTTAAAACATTATCCCTGCTAACAAGGCTTTTAATGAATATAACTAGACATTTATTACATTTCCTTGCTTAGAATATTAATGTTTATACGCCGTGTATTTCTGGTATTCTTAATGTTTATTTAAGAATTGACCGCAATTATTTTTTGGTTCATGCGTAGAGGGTCATACAAAAGAGTGCACATCGTTTTTTTCGGTTCATACTTGCATGAACCAAAAAATAATTGCGGTCAAATCTTATAATTAAATTTATATGCATACTTTAACAATACATAACTGAATTTATTTTGTTTAGCTTTAAATACGCCTGTAGTATTGTTTGTGTAAACTTCATTGATACTTACGTCGCGTAAGAATGCGAACGTTCATTCACTATCATTTGAATCAGGTGATGTTTTTGTAAATGACGTCATTTCCTCTAGCTGCTGTGCATTTTTATGGATCGTTTAGTTATATTGGAAGGAATTGTCCTATTCGTGTTTAGTTTATATTTTATGAAAGTGAACGAAGAGAACGTGTCTAACATTTATGCTGTTGGTAGAACCGTTTAATTTTCGCCAACAGCTGTAGAACATCGCTTACAAGTAAGTTACAGAAGTGAAGTTTCCTACATGATTTCTTTGGCCACCGACCGAGTCTCATGTCATGATTAGCGAAGAGGTTGGGGCTTTGGGGGGTGGGTTTTTTGTGGGGTTTTTTTAAATCAATGCGTATATATCTATATGTCTACTCTGCTATAGCATTTTCCATTAATTTATCGTAAGTGTTTTCTTCAAAATATCTAAATATGATTGTCAGAATAATCCGGCTTGTTGCGCAAAAGTAGTGCGAGTCAGTGGGAGGGGGTGGGGGGAGGGGGGGGGGTAGTAGGCGTGGCTTATATTTTTTCGGTTCATCGAGATATGAACGAAAAACAGTAAGCACCTCTGGACCAATCATATTGCCGTAAAGTGTATAGACGCAAAGAAAATGTAATTATAGTAACTTAAACAGGATTTGTTTTTACATGTACAAACGTAATGAAGTCAGTATCCAAGTTTGAACTGCTAATTTGAATGTTTGGGCCTGGTGTTGACCACTTTTGAGATATGCGCTATATTGTATCTGCCAAAAACCCACCCGTGGTGACAACACGCTGCATATTCATTTATCTCTGTAATATTTGTTTCTGTCTGTCAGTGAGCTAGCATTAGATTGCCTAATAGGATATAAAACCACAATGATTGTAACTGAAGACAGAAAAGCGTTGGAAGGTCCCAGGAACTATTGTGGTGCGAAGAGGTTGGGGGCAATGTTTTTTTGTTGTTGTTTTTTTGTAGTTATATCAGCTTCAGTGTTGGCAGCTTGGTTGCATTTTATAATCCGTCCCCCGTCCAGTACCTGTGTATACATATGCATTTATATTTCAGAATTATTTTAACACGTGTATCAACATTTCAAGTTGGTGTTAGTAGTCAAAGCATCAACAACACCTATAATCAAAATATATAGATATAGGCAAACACACTTCGAACTTCATATTGACAATAGTACATGTGCAAGTTATTAGAAATGTTTACGTAGTGTACTTACATTTTTTCAGAATCAGCGAACTACAATATGTGTGATAATTTGACAGCATCAAGCAAGACAAATGAAAGCGTTTTCTTCTTTGCAAGTAATAAGTTCGGAATATCAGATCCTGTTTTGTGTAACTGTGAGATTCGTGGGACGGACATGAGAGTTCAAGTTGTAGATTTTAGTGCAAATACAACGGACGAGGGGAAATGGTTTCTAAACATTACATCCGGTTTTATGCTAAATAGTTCTTCGCCATTCAATTCATCAATTATACGATTGTTAAGTAATGTCTTAGAAGGAGTTCATCAAACTGTCCATATAATGTATTACAGTGAGAATACCAGCAATCAAAACATATGGATAGAACTCACGGGTAAGCCAAGATAAATATTGCTTATGAATTATATAATACTTCGTTATTCAACATGAATGATCGTTATATTTTATTATTACTGTGCACTTGATGTGAGACGTACATAAAATATATGTCTGTCAGTATATTCCCGTATGAAATTACTTTAAAACAAGATATGACCAACATTCAAGAATGAAATACTAATATTGCTAACGTATAAACGCGTTGTGTACATGTTATGAGTGTTGTCATTATATTAGGATCTTTTAAGTCACTGAACATTATTTGCATATCACACGTGAGAACTTAACAGAATGGTAAGTCTTACAAATCAGCCTAAAGGTACGTGTATATGTCCAGTCCATGCTTCTTGTTATTGTTATAAAATACACGTAAGTTTCATACACAGGATCTAGAGGTGCTCAAATGGACTTGAACTGCAGCTCGTGGATCTATTCTCGTGGAGGATACACAACGAACACGCCAGAAACGTCAACTCCAGACAACTCAACAAAGATAACTAAGACATCAATTAGCTACACGTCAGCGTTCACAGATACAAAGCGGACATCCACGGTTATTCCATCGTCGCATATACCTACTACATCATCAGTGTTTACATCATCTGTGTCTACCACTGTGGAAAGGAGCAAATCTACAGAGGTGACTACAAATGTGTCTGCGGGCTATTCTCTTGGTCATGGTGCTAGTAATGGTATGCTAATATTCAAATAATTATTTACATGAGATATACATATATACATCAATATATATATATATATATATATATATATATATATATATATATATATATATATATACACACACTCATTCATACCTCCTACAAACAAACAAACACACACACACACACACACACACACACACACACACACACACACACACACACACACACACACAGATAGACATACATATATACATACATACATACCCATACATACATACATACCCATACATACATACATACATACATACACACATACATACGTGCTAATGCGTTAATATCTAA
Organism: Gigantopelta aegis; assembly: GCF_016097555.1. Taxonomy (NCBI): domain Eukaryota; kingdom Metazoa; phylum Mollusca; class Gastropoda; order Neomphalida; family Peltospiridae; genus Gigantopelta; species Gigantopelta aegis. The sequence goes on from NC_054702.1 coordinate 66,616,326, forward strand.
GTATCTACTAGTCAGACCCGACATACAATATATTGATATGCATACATTTAGACAGTGCATACATACATAAATATGTACATACACGCACGCACGCATCCATACATACATACATGTACATACATACATACATACTCCAATTTCTGTGAAATCTAATAATTTGAGAATTAAAATAACAAACAGAATGTCAATGAAGCTTGTTCACTTTTATTTAGACTTTTTAGTGCTTTAAAACGGTTTCAAAGAAAAAATAAATCTGAAACTGAGAATTAGAAAGAAAGGGCAGCTGAAACCTGTTAACCATATACAAACTTCAGCATAACCAACTACCCCAGATACGCATTAGTTCCTCTGGTGCGTGTAACAAAACCACGTGTAGGCTTCAAAACTTAATTAAAACGCAATCTAAATTAGAGTCACCAGACCCAAATTGAATATCTAATTTAGACAGATTTGAGCTGTTATTTAAAAAATGTAGTACATTTAATCATCTGTAATTTACGTTAAAAAATAACACAGTATGCATAATATAGGACAAACGCAAAATCAACTGCGAATTGGAGCAGTGTGTCACGAGTATGATATTCGGCATGACGTCAACACCCCGGTCGCCAATCACTTCAATCTACCTGGTCATTGAATAGATGAACATTTTGAAATAATTCCCATCGAACAACCCCGATACCCGGTTTAAAAGACGGAATAGACATCTTGAAACTTGAACGTGAGACCTTCTGGATTCAGTCAAAAATGTCATTTGGAAACAATGTGGAGTCTAGTAATTCACAATCGACGTAGCGTTGATATTGGTAAAGTTCTAAAGGAAGAAATTTTAAATCTGAAAAACTACAACATTACAGCACGTCCGGTTATTGCATACACGAAAAGTATCAAGGATATCGTGGTCTCCACACGACTACCTATCGCCTAAACCTGCATTTTTCAGTGGTTTGTTTTGTTTGTTTTTTTCCTAACAATCTTCTAAAACAAATAAATTTTATTTGGTAAATTAACCAAACATAGTACTAGTAAAACAAGTTAAAAGCAAGAAAGACCAAAAACAGTTAAATTTTGAAAATCATAACAGTCAATTTAAAATCAATCCCTGGGGCAAAATTAAAAAAACATATATATATATATATATATATATATATATATATATATATATATATACACACACACACACACACACAGACAGACACACACCTGCAAACAATATATACATATTCATACATCAATACATACATACATACATACACACACACACACACACACATACATACATACGTACATACAATATATACATATTCATACATTAATACATACATACACACACACACACACACACACACACATACACACATACACACATACATACACATATATATATATATATATATATATATATATATATATATATATATATATATATATATATATACAATAGATACATATTCATACATAAATACATACATAGGTGCAAACATACGTACTTGCTTACTTATTTACTTGCACTTGCACATTCAATAATTATGTATTTCTGTTAGTAGTATTTATAATAATAATCGTCCAAATTGGGATGAATAATTGTAATAGTCTTTACAAATCATATAACATCTTGCAACATACAAAACCAGTACTGAACTCCATGATGAAAGTAGACAAATAACAAAAACAGTCGAACTGCCAATAAAATTTAGGTGAAGGCCAAACCATGATATATTTCTCTAGTGTATTCTCAAGTGTATTCAGCTAGTGTTAGTATATTTATAAAGTGTCTGTGTTTTTATGCTATGTTATGATATTAATATGTCCTACATTTTCGGATATTATTTGTTGTCCTCATATTACTATAATAGGTAGCATTTTCTATGTGGTGCATTTAAGATGTATGAATCCATGAGATATCCATGAGTTTCAGGTTATTATTTTCGTTTTATCTTCAAGCTTGGCAAAGAGCAAAACGTAATATTATCTGTATACATCTAGCATTTTCAGAAAATGACCAGCAAACCGTAATAATATCAGTGGTTGTTGTGGCAATCGCATTGGTTGTTACAACTGTTGTGGTAGCTGCTTGTATTGTTCATAGGTATGTATGTCACCAATTAAAACTCTGTAGGACTGTTTAAAATAACATAGGCTGGAGTGGTGGTGCATAGTTTCAAATATCTATCACTTGTGGATTAAAAACATGTAATTTGAATTTGTATGCTTTTTTAACAGCAGCAGACCCACTAGGCATAATAAATTTCTTTGGGGATTCTAAAGATAATTCTTAGACTGGAGCAGCGAGTTTCTCCTCTCATACTTTGCATCATGTGTCTCATGAGTCACCTAACAGCTGATCATTAAAAATTAACTAATTCTATTTCATATTTTGTTTTTGGAGTATATAACAGACAGTGTATCCTAATGTGCTTGGATCATTGGATCGAACCCCCTCGGCGGATAAATTAGGCTTTTCCTCAACCTGTTCAATACTACACGGCTGGTATAGCAAATGTCGTGGTATCTGCTATCCTCTATGTAGGAAAGTGCATATAATATGACCGACAAAACCGTAATACATGGTCAGGGCCCTATCTCTGCACAATGAAGAGTCGAATGGTCATTGGGCAAAATAGTGGTTGATTCTGTGAATCTCTATAAGCCCAACATATGACTGCCGCTCCCAATCTAGTTTACTAAATCAAAACTAGCACCGGACAGAGCTCATTAGATATCATGCCTTGCTGCTAATGAAGCAGATTTCCTATGAAGACTAGGTTTCAGAATTACCCACTGCTCGACAACCATTAGCTGATGAGTAAATAATCAATGTGCCCTGATGCTAAACAAAACACATGTAACCTATCTATTAAACATCCGCCCCCCCCCCCCCCCCCCCCCATCTCATCATCAGTTTGTGGCATTGATCATATCACTTTTGGTTATCTCTTAGTATACTAAAATTAAAGTATGAAATGTATTATACAATACTGAAGTATGTTGAATCAACTAAAAATACAGCGAAATCGTTAGTCATATCTGTGTACATGACATTGACGTACATGGACGGAGTCGTCACAGCAGGTGATATTAATAAAAACAAACTTTTAAACAGATTATACATCATCATCATTACAGTCACCCGTGTTGTAGCTTAATGTTTACTTTAATACTCATTAATTGTAACTAATGTTTCTTTTGGCAAATGAAGAAATGACCCCAAATCCACGCATATCATCATTTTAGAAACAGCCTATATTATTTCTTGCTCACTAATTAATGAATGAATGTTTAACGACACCCCAGCACGAAACATACATCGGCTATTGGGTGTTGCTCACTAATTATGACTAAATATTTTTTCAGAAAAAGACGAAATGACTCCAAGTCCGTTGATAACGTTACTCCTAAAAGAAACAACAACTTGTACAGTGATACTGAGATCAGTACTAATATTAGTGAACAACCCAACAAAAGCAACAATGACTATACTGAAATAGATTTGGATGATCTACAACCAGAAGTGACTAACGGTATAGTTCTAAACCACAGAGACTCTCTAGATTCCAGCACCTGTAGTAATGTATACTGGACGGTTGATCCTCATGATTTAGATGAAAACGAAAATACGAATAATGATAATGTGAGGGAAAAGAGCAAAAGAAGTAATGGTGCTGTAAATATCTGCTATTCTAAAGATGATGTAATTCAATCACCTAATAGAGATCAAACCAAAAAAAAAGTACAGGTTGTGGTCATAGCCAATGATCTGCCAGCAAGTAAACCAGACAACACTCCTCAGAAAAGCAACCGTTCACCTATAAAGCCCAGAAAATTCCAAGCGGCATTCAGCAATAAAGAAGCTGAAAACGAGGGATCGGGGGACATTTCTAGTGAGTTGGGTGAACACCCTGTATCCCAAACAAACGCAGATGATATAGAAACTAAAGTTAATGATAAACCTGGTACAACTCCTGAAAGCAGTTCAATATGTGTTCCCGAAGAAGAGATGAAAGATAATTTCCTTTATAGCATGGATGGTACGGAATTTCAAGATTCTCAAAAGTGTGTTCCTGAAGAAGAGATGAAAGTCAATTTTCTTCATGACATGGATGATGATGATACGCAATTCCAAGATTCTCTTAAGTGTGTTCCCGAAGAAGAGATGAAAGACAATTTCCTTTATAGCATGGACGATACAGAAGTCTAAGATTCTTTAAACTGTGTTCCCGAAGAGGAATTAAAATTCAGTCCAGCTAATTCCGTGATGGGGGATAAACAGGTAGTGAGTCCACGAGACATGCCAAGCGATTCTCGTCAAAGAGAACAAGAAGTGCCAGAAACATGTTCCAGCCAGACGAAGATATCATAAGGAATCCAATTTATAACGTGAGAGACAATAACAGGCAACTGTACCTCAGTGCCTTCGGGTGAAGAAAGTCTGGACAATCATCCACAGTGTGTTCCAGAAAAAGAATTTTTTTAAAAACGAAAATGACAATCAGAACTGCATATTAAGAGACAAGTAAAAAAAAAACCCAAATGAAGTCCACAAAAACGACACGAAAATCAATTATATTTACTACGTGAAAGACAGTATTTCAGATGTAGATATTAACAAAACATTGAGCAATTAAGGTGAACAAGAACTGAAATATTAAATAAAATGTGTTTCAGAAAAAGATTGATAATATTTATAACATGACAGATGTTGAATACGGTGACAGTACTCCTCGTCGTGATGTTGTGAGCAGACGATCAGATGAAACTGATTTGGAGAATAGTACTGATTATCTTGCAGATGAGGCACATAATTATTTTGTTCAAGAAGAACAAGAAGAACAATCGATTCACATTAACGTTTACTCTAGCAGTTCCAAACTTACAATCAAGATAACAATATACATAAGACGCAACTTCTAAAAGTGTGTATATATATTATACAAAATTAGTTTTACAAAAAGTCAATTTGCGGATTTTAGATTTCTTACAGGTTGCTAGTTTTGTGCAATGGATTTCTGTGAAACGAAACAAAATCCTTATTTTAGTTTTTCGAATTTTTGTTTTAAAGAAATGTTTTTACACTCATTGTTCGTATGTTAGATAACAGTACTTTGTAGTTCTGCTCCTATTTATGGTGTGTCGTTTTACGATTTAACTGATATTAAGAAATTCATTTATATGCATTTCTTGATCGAAGTTTTTAAAATGAAAATATATTTTCTGAAAATCAATTTTTAAAATGAAGAAATCCCCGCCCTCTCTCTCTCCCCTCTCCCCCCTCCTCCCCCCCTCTCTCTCTCTCTCTCTCTCTCTCTCTCTCTCTCTCTCTCTCTCTCTCTCTCTCTGTCTCTCTCTCTCTCTCTCTCTGACATTAGAACATACTGATTAACTAGAAATACAGCACCCTATAATTATTGTTATATACATCTTGTATTCGTTCATTTAACCACTCGTTTATCTATCGATTCTCATTGCGACTATACTTATAGATTTGGGATATTTGTAATATATTCATGCAAAACTACCAGCTGGACAACAACAAGTATTTCTATTTTTATAGCCATTACGTACACAGTATTTTGTTTATACTACATGTATTTTCAATTTTATGTTTTACTAAAACCTTATATTTTAACAATTTAGCAGTAAATATATATTTTAGTGCAATTGAAAACGTGTTTCTTCTTCTGTAAATATGTGTTTGCTGGGACTGAATTATTACAAACCCTCAGTTGTGTTGCTTTGTTTCCGTTGTGCAGCTTAGCCTGAAGAGCAATTTAATTAAAATTAGCTCCACTGGTCAATTACTATTACCTGTGGATCTAACATCACCCTGTTGGAGTTCATGTCCAGTTGACCTTTCATTCGACCAATCAAAACCTTATTTGCAAAATCATGCCAGTGATTTGAAAAGAATTTGAAAACATTCGGGATTATGCTGAGGGTATACGAAATGATTCGATTGAATTACGAAGTATGCCGGAAACTATTTTGAACTAATGGTATAGCCATAAAATCTGTTTATACTAGTATACAATCCAGAGTTTATTACTGTACTTTTCCCCCTGCTTTTTAATGTTGAAATAGACAAACAAATTCGCCTATTGCATAAATAGTCTCGCCCGATATTTTTAGAATTTGTATTCTCTCGAATAACGCTATAAAACGCGAAGTGTAATTGGTCGATATTTAAATTGTTATTTATAGATGAAATGTCACCTGGACATGGGAGTCCACGCAATGCTGTTAGATCTACTGGTAGACCAGTAGAGCTAATTGTAATCAGATTGCCTGAAGAGTACACGGGCGTTTTGAAATTCTACAGTATCAAATAGCCGATATAGTTTTCGTGGTGGTGTGTCATTGAACATTCGTTCATTTATTTTGTAGTGTCACAATACTCGTCTTATTACAGCAACATATACATATACCTCCCCCACCCTCGACATCTACGTTTTGAGGAAGATGCCTCCTCTTCCCAATTCGTCCATTAGTTAACACAGCTTGTGTTAAGTAGGCTTTTCGCATTAAGATAAAATGCCACACAATCTGTAGTCATATTGGTTTAACGTTAAAAACATGTATACCTATTGTACTAGTTTTACTGTAAGACTAGCATAGCTTCATCATGTAAATAGCATGTATATATGGTATACGTTCCGACTACAATGGGTTTGTTTGTTGTTGTTGTTGTTGTGTTGTTGTTTTTTGTTTTTTTTCTGCATTTGGTGATGCTTTTTTTTTTATAAGATTGCATGATATCTAGACACATCTTAACAAAGAGATACTCTTTTCGTTTTTGTATAACGACATCACTAGAGCACAGTGATTAATTAATCATCCTATTGGATGTCAAACATTTGGTAATTCTGACTCGTAGTCATCAGGGGAAACCCGCTATATTTTTTCCTAATGCAGCTAGGGATCTTTTATATACACTTTCCCACAGACAGGAAAGCACATTCCACGGCATTTGACCAGTTATGGTGCACTGGCTGAAACGAGAGAAAAACAATTAGTTGAACGGATCCACCGAAGTGGTTTGGTCCTGCGACGCAAGCACCTCAACAAAGAGATATGGTCAAATGTGTGTACATGTGTATGACAAAACTACCAAAAAGAAATAAAACTAAAATGGGTTTGAACATTTGGTTTTGATAAACAAATAGAAATATGGAAATCTGTTTGCAGATAAGACATTTCTGTTCCATGGCCAGATGGTTGTTACATCATGTTCGACTTTTCATAAATCTCCTTTTCTTCTTTCATGTCAAACTATATTCCTTCTGCTTCAGCATTTGGTGTGTGTGTGGGGGGGGGGGGGGGGGGGGGGTATTAATTTTGACATACTTGAAACCATTTAACATTATTTGCATTATATAATTATTTATTATCCACATAGTTCAAGATATTAAGGGAAATATAACCAGTATGACCCACGTGTGTCATAATGATTTCACGTGCACAGTTAATGACGTAATTTTGTGAAGCAACGTCATAACTTACAATACAATACAATAATCCTGACACTCTTTTCATAAAATCAGTACGACACACAAGCTCGTATAATAATCTTTATTTCTCAGGCAGACGACCCATAATTATAGCACCCATAAATTATCAATGTGGGCGATCTTCGCCAACTCTCCCCCCCACCCCTCCACCCCCCACCCCCGTGTCACCGTCTTTTATAAAGCTCTTATTAGAACCATAAACCTGATGGACTTGTGAAACATTTCTGAAACCTCGTGAAAATCTTTCAGACAGATATTCGAAGACTATGTTATAAGAGCTCACAGCATGGTCAATGATTAAATGCTTTATCATTCATGTTTTCATCATTAGGATGAGCCACAATACAATTATATGTCCAAAGGGCAGGAAAAAAGTCAGCAACCGCGATAACAATTTAAATATCTCCAATTTATGAGACATTTATAATGTGAAAATAACCCACCCTGTATTTAGTCACGTAAAACGCAATGCATACCTTACTCTGTCCAAGTAGAACGCTGACTGGTTTCATACAAAAGCCGAACATATCAACCCCTGGTGGGTCGGGTTCACATACGTGCTGTTCTTTATAACAGGTAGAGGTTCACACGCTCCTAGAGGGTAACGAAATAAAAAAGACTAACAGTTCTACACCTGGGTGAGCAGGCTATGTGACAGTTCTACACCTGGGTGAGCAGTCTATATTTTAAAGGCATACTGTCACAGATTTAAGGACCTTATTTCTCTAAAAATGGATAATAAATAAAAAATTACATTAATTGTTGGAAACCAAATTTAGCTATCACATCACACTGAACCATGATTGAGTGAAATTCATGTCATCCCTCTCGGAATTTTAGTTTTTGAATTATGGACCATTGCCATAATTCAATTATTTTTTACAAAATGTCATTAATAAATGGTGGTTATAAAGATGGTTGAATAAAGTACATTTATGAACAAATCAAATTATGTTTGTTCAGGTAATACTTTGTTAGATCATTAAATAGGTCAGTGGTCTGTGACAATATACCTTTAAATACAAACAGAAAAATATAAAATAGTTTTATAGGATGATTTTGATTCCTATATTGAATAAGACCAAAACTTTCTGCTTGAGTATCAGTTTATATTGCATGTCGTATAAGACACTTCTATATACATGGCTGTACTCTCCGGAGGCAGGAGGGGGCAGTTGCCCCCTGAGAATCTCACCTTTTTTTTCACTCCAGAAAATAGCATACACCTCTCAGGGTTTAATTTGTATAGTGTTTCATTTGTTTATAAAAGGTAGTGCCCCCACCCCAGGATTTTGATCAGGGTACGGCCCTGATATATTTCAAGGTTCACTGGAAGAATTTGAACGGCAAAATCATTAACACACTCTAAATTGTATTTCTGCACACGGCAGTCTTAAAGAAGTTTAGAC